>NC_088872.1:49459820-49495852 GCF_032884065.1 Artemia franciscana | reverse complement strand
AAATCATATAAGAAAGCCCAACCGAAGACATATTATCAGTATAGGCATGATAAGAAATATCAGGAAAACCCGACAAATAAGTAGCCGAAACCTTAGCTAGAACCTCCGAAATACACAATCTGGAAAGGGTGGGATATAAAAAATCCATCTTGCCTTAAACCTCTTTTCGTTTTAACAATGTTTCTTGGCACCGACTTCAGCTGAAGAAAAGAATTAGAAAATCAAAAGTGATGAAGCATTATAACAAAATATTAACACCATTGACATCAAGAGAATAAAAAGCTGACTATAACAACCGTTATCAAATGCTTACAATAGACCTAAAACACAAAGATAAATGCCCTTTCTCTTCAAAGAATTTCCAAGAAGTAAAGAAGATAATACACGGTGTGCATACTGACACTCTACTCCATACCAAAAACCCAACTGATTGTCTTCTTCACATATATCATTAGTCACAAAGGGTAGAAGTACATATTCAAGAATTTTACTGAAAACACAGGAGGCATTAATTGGTAGATAAGAAGAGCAATCTAAGAGTGACTCCTCCCTTTTTAAAAGTAAAAAAAAATGTGCCACACAGAAAAATATACGTCAACTAATAAAAAAAACAGCTCATAATTACAAATAAACTTGAACTAACCACTTCTGCTCCAATTTGGATTTTCAGCTTTCAGTGTCTTTCTCTTCTCATTCAGAAATTTCATGTACTGAGGTTGTGGACGTTTAGGCAGATGTTCACTCACTTCAAAGCCTTTGGATCGGGAAGGTGTACCAGATTGCCATGCAAACTGAAATCCTTGAGATCCAATAGAAAAGCTGAAAAAGATGATAATAAAATAATAAGAATAATAAAATAAAATAAGATTTTAAAAGAGATTTCAAATAGAAGGATTCTAGTACAAAATTCTCATTTATAATTCAGAAAACTACTCAATTAAAAAAAAAAAATGGAGAGAAAATTAAATTGGATTAAAAGAGAGAACACAAGAAAACTACCACATATGTTTTTCAGCTCAGTATAAAAGAAGAGGTTGTTTGATTGCAGCCTAACACGATAAAATTTATTAAATAGCGCTGTAGTTCTGGTTTTTGATGGCTTTGAGACAAAAAGATTTTTCTAACTGAGAGCTACCTCATTTATTTTCTACTTCGAGATTTGCAGAAAAATATGACCAGTTCTTAACTAAAATTCAAAGAAGCTGTAAATTCCTTAGTTTTACGTCTTTAAAGTTTAACATTAATTTTCAAACCTAATCTTGTACCCTTAACTTTTAAATCCTCCAAAAATCCTTTCATTTTGCTAAAATTTTTATTTTATTTCCCTGCTTGATTCCATATTTTCAGGTAGCCTTTGTTGTGCTCCTTAGGACAAAGTCAATCAAAATGATAAGTATAAACGGGTATAGAACACAGCCCTGCTTCATTCCTGATTTAATATGAAACCAGATACTAACCTTCTTGACTCTTGCATTGGTCCTGCTTGTCTTTGGGTTGCAATAACATAATCAATAAGGTTATCTTACAATCGTGTGAGTATCATGTTAACTTATGGGTCATTTTTTGACCACATACAATACTAGTTATAACTAGATTTGTAAAGCTACAAAATTGCAGCAGTCTGTAACCATTACTGTTTTCTTTTCTTACACTACATTTACCAAGGCTAGGATACAATCCATATCAATGTCTACCAGCCTAGCACTGAAAATCTTTAATAAAAAACCATATTTCTACCAGGTATCCAATCTATTTGTTTCTTTAGATGTAAGTAAAATTCATCTAAGTAACTACTAATTCCATCAGTTGGTTCTACAGAGCATATATTACTATTACTAATAACTAGAAGTTTTTAGTAAGAAAATGAGCAACTTGTATTCTATTATAGCCTTAGACCTTAGTTCCTCTGGCGTCTCTAGAGACACATAGGGCTTCAAAGAGTAGCATTCAATCTTCCCTCAACTGGGCTACTGAGTAGATACTTTCCAACTCTGGGATGAGACTTGTCAGGAGGTTTCTTCTGTCACATTCATATATTATTTGGAGTTTGTTCTTTGGCCTTCGTTGTTGATGGATGCCTTACAGTTGCTGGTGGAGGAGCATTTTAGGAAGTCTATAGTCTGGCACAAGGAGGATATGTCCCAGGTATTAACATCATCATTGCATCACAATGGAGGCAATGTCTGGTTGGCATGTGTAAGTACAGATCTTGCCATTGCTGGCATGGTCTCTCCAGCTGATCCTTAGGATCCAGGAAAGACAATTATTTTCAAAGACGGTAAGACATTTCTCCTGTTCTACAGTTAGCTTTAGGCATTCCATGGAGTAACTCAGAACAGACAAAACATTGTTCAGGAACAGTCTGAGTTTCAGCTTTTGTGAGTTTACTGTGGATTTCCGGACTGGTAGAAGTTTCTGAGATGCTACATTGGCTAGTATTCTGGTGCACAATTCTTTTTCAGAGTTGCCACTGGAACTTACTGTATTGTCTAAATACTTGAAGTATGTCACCTGTCAGATGTATTTATCTCCTAGTTGGATTCCCATGGGCGAACTGTTAGTTGACACAGCTTTTGTCTTTGGATCATTGATTTGCAGTCTAGACTGTTCAATTCTATTATTTACACCCTCCTAAGCCAAACAAAACCAAGCAGCTTCTTTATTCATGATGGGCCCTACTCCCTGCCTAAGCATCCCATCCTACTTGCCTGAATAAACAAATTCTACATAACCTAATTTCACATTTCCTTCCCCAGGGATGTGAGTTTTTGAAACTCCCAATAAGCCTAGTTCAAAGTGTCTGAATTTGTCAGTCAAAATGTCAATGTGATACTTATTTTTAACATTTGAAATTATAATTTTCATACTATGTTCTTTGAAGCAATAATATTATTATTGCCTCAACAAAAGTAATTGTCCTGACACCAGTACAGGATGGGGACTAAGACATCTTCTCAAGCATACACTAAGGACTTAAGCTGGTTTAAAACCAGACAAAAGAAAGTCCCAGGAACCTCAAGTATGAATGAAGCCTTTGTGTAATTCTGAGTTCATCTTGTTCACAACATGGTTTCCTACACTTGGTGATGCTCTTCTACCAACAAGATTCAAAATGCTACACGAGGAATCCCAAACCTATCACCTCCAGATCACTATACATTCACACCAACAAATATTATGCTACTATGAAGAGGCAGCATAAAATTTGTATCTTAGCTAGGAAGAGGTTTTCCTCCCTTAAAAAACACCAAAACAAACTAAACATGGAGAATTATCCTTTAATCAGAATCAAGTGTAAACGCAGCAGTCATTTACTAGGCAAGAATTTCCTTGAGGGGTGCAAGTCCTCAAAGTTACCCTACACTGCAGTTTGCAGTCAAGGGTTTGGTTAGACAAAGCTATGAAAGGTCCACCCTGACACCACTATTAGGCCATGCGGGCAGGATTACCCTTCTGAAAATAAGAATAGAGGAAGTTTATGATGGAGTAGAAACCCCCCAACCATCTCACAGGACAGGAACAGCTCAAACCTTTTAGATGCAGCCTATCCTTGTCAGAGTGGAAGGATATTGTGAATAACAATGGAAGGAAACATAATAATCTGAATAATAGACACCCGAGACAAGAATTATATTGTTCAGGTGTTTCATTTTAGATTTTATATATCTTGGGGCTATATCTGGGACCATGAAGGAGGGTGAGACATATTGTAACCTATGGAACTGTTATGGATAAATATGGAGCATTTTAAATTACTACTACTACTAACTACTAATAACTCACTGCAGCACCAAACCGCCTGAGGCCAACACAGCTACGCACGCTCCTCCTCCAACCTAATCTATTTAAAGCCTCCCTCTTTACACCCTCCCAGGAAGTTCCCATTTCCTTTAAATCCTTATTTATGACATCCTCCCAACCCAGACAAGGACGACCTGCTTTCCGTGTAGCCCCAGACGGTTGGCCAAAAAGGACAATCTTCGGTAATCTGTCATCCTTCATCCGTAGAACGTGGCCTAGCCATCTCAACCTTTCTTTCATTATAGCCCCAGAAAGCGGGATTGAACCACACTTTTCGTACAACCTACTGTTTGAAATACGGTCAGTCAGCCGGGTACCCAGAACAATCCGTAGGCAATTTCTCTGGAAAACATCTAGTAAATTTTCATCTGCTTTTCGGAGTGTCCATGCTTCAGAGCCATATTTGACCACTGTCATCACTGTAGCTTCCAATATTCTAATCTTGGTTTGTAGGCTTATCTTTCTATTCTTCCAAACTTTTTTTAACTGTGAAAAAACACCCTGAGCTTTAGCTATTCTACTTTTAACATCTTCACTGCTCCCACCATCTTTACTAATAATACTACCAAGGTAACTGAAGCTCCCAACCTGATCAATCTTTTCGTTACCTAAGGTCACCTGTTCATCTTCACTTATTCCTAACCTTAGTGACTTAGTCTTCTTAACATTAATTTTCAAGCCTATTTTAGCACCCTGAACTCGTAAAACCTCTAAAAATTCATTCATTTTGCTCACACTTTCATCTAATATGCTTAAATCATCAGCATAATCTAAGTCCAGGAGCGTTCTTCCTCCCCATTTGATTCCATGGTCTCCAATTGCCTTTCCTGTGCTCCTTAAGACGAAGTCCATCAAAATGATCCATATAAAGGGGGATAGAACACAACCCTGCTTAACTCCTGATTTAATACAAAACCAGTTGCTAACCTCATTTCCTACCTTAACCGCAGCAGTATTATTCTCGTACATAGCGCAAATCACTTTAATGTATTTTTCTGGTATACCATATAACGATAAGACCTTTGTTAACGCTGTTCTATCAACAGAATCGAAAGCTTGCTCATAATCGATAAAACTAAGGACCAAAGGTGTTTGACAACGAAGGGACTTCTCAATTATTAACCTAAGAGTGAAAACATGGTCGACACATCCTCTACCTTTTTTAAAACCGCATTGTTCTTCCCTTAAAACCTTGTCTACAGCATGTCTCAGTCTAAAAAGTATCATATTACTCAGTAATTTGCTACCTACAGAGACCAGACTAATGCCTCGATAATTCCGACATTCACTCTTTCACCTTTCTTATACAGTGGTTTAATTAAGGTTTTCCTAAAATCATTGGGTACTTCCCCTTTTTCAAAAATCATGTTCATAATCTTCAGTAGCTTATTCCTAACCTCAGAGCCACCATATTTAAGGAACTCATTAATCATACTATCAGCACCTGGGGCCTTATTATTTTTTAATCCTTCTAGTACTGTCGCTAATTCTTCCTCACTAAACAAATCTTCCTTCACATCCAAGGTATCACAAACTTTTTCATTTTCATCTATATCTTTTCCTGCAACTGTATCTCGGTTTAGCACATTCTCAAAATGTTCCACCCATCTTTCTTTAACTTTTTCCTTATCACTAATTGTGACCCCATTTCTATCTTTAACTGGGACTAGTCCGGATCGGCTACTCCCTTTCAATTTATTAACATGCCAGTATAATATTTTACTATTATGCCGTCTAGCCGCATCTTCCAGATCCTCAGCAATTTTATCCATCGCCTCCATTTCACATCTCCTTAGTTCATATTTTAATGCTTTCTCCACTTTCTTTACATTCCTTTTGTTTTCATACGACCTATCGCTCAGATAATTCTTATACAAACCCCTTCTACTCTCTATTAAACCTAAAGCTTTTTCACTAATATTCGTAGTTGCTGTCTTAGCACTCTTCCCTAGGACACCATCAGCAACTTCACAAATTGTTTTTCTGAAATTATTCCATCCATCTTCCACTTTGTCAAATTTTAAACCCTCAAGTTTAGTACTCAACTGTTCCTGGAATTTTTTTCTCAAATTTTCATCCTGAAGTCTACCAACATCATAACTTTCCGGGAGGGAGTTACTCTTCCGAAATTTCAGCTTTAAATTAACCTTAGACACTACTAGATGGTGATCTTTACTTTTAACATCAATAACGGCACTCCTATACACCCTAGTATCTTGTATTGATCCTGCTAGTCTTCTGTTTACAATAACATAATCAATAAGGTTTGCTGTCTTACCATCACGTGAATACCATGTCAACTTATGGGCCATTTTGTGACCAAACACCGTATTGGTTATAACTAGGTTGTTATACCTACAAAATTGCAAAAGCCTATAGCCATTACTGTTTTCTTTTCCTACACCAAAATTACCTAGGCTAGGATACCATCTATCCCTATTTCTACCAACCTGGGCATTAAAATCTCCTAGCAAAAACACCATATTTCTACCTGGTACCCTGTCTATTTGCTCCTGTAACTGTAAGTAAAATTCATCTGAGTCACTAGTATCTCCATCAGTTGGTTCAATGGGGGCATATACTACTATAACTGATACCCTAAACTTTTTAGTCATAAAATGAGCAATTAGTATTCTATTATTAATACCTTCCCAGCCTAAACAAGACTTAGCAGCTTCCTTATTCATCATGAGCCCTACTCCCTGTCTATGTACCCCATCCTTCCTTCCTGAGTAAACAAATTCTATGTCACCTAATTTCATGCTTCCTACCCCTGGGATATGAGTTTCTGAAACTCCTAATAAATCCAGTTCAAACCGTCTGAATTCGTCAGTCAAAATGTCGATGCGATAGTCATTTTTTAACGTCGTAACATTCCAAGTTCCAATTTTCATGTTCTTTAAATCTTTGAAATTATTTTGGCCTCAAGAAAAGCAGTGATCCCGGATACCAGTGCAGGATGGGGACCAACATATCTTCTCAAGTCTACACCGAAGCGCTTAAGCCGGCTTAGAACCGGACAGCAAGAAGTCCCTGGGACCTCCAGTAAGTTGGAGGCTTTGTGCAATCCTGGGCCCATCTTGGTCACAACATGGTTTTCAGCACTTGGCGATGCTCTTCTATCAACAAGAGTCGAAATCCTGCACAGACAGTCCCAAGCCTATTACCTCCGACTCATTATATATTCATGCCTACAAATATTATGCTACTACGGGGAGGCAGCCCATAGTAGATAAATTAGCTAGGAAGAGGTTTTTCAGCCCGAAAACGCCCATCAAAACAAACCAAGCCCAGAAAATTATCCAATAATCAGAATCCCGTACGAGTGCTGTGTTGTTTACTAGGCTATAATTTCCTCGAGGGGCGCCACTCCTCAAGTGGGAAAAATTGACCGCAAGTTTCCCAGTCTTGCAGGTACCCCGAAAGGGTCGAGGCAGCCCTTTACAGAGGCCGTTGTCCATAAATCTGGATTCAAATGACCCTTGAGGATGATAACTTTTTCCTCTAATGTTTAAATCGGGCTACTTACTGTTTACTAAGGTACTCCTGTACAATCCAGAAAACACTTGAGAAGTTTCATTAATTTAAGATCTAAAATAATTGGTTTCATAGTGACAAATAACAGGTGACAAAATGCATTGGACTTGTATAATTTGGTCTATATGTTTGCTCATTTGAGTATCAATCCTAGCGCGCCATTATTCAAGGTTATCCATTGCAAGAGAATTGGATATAAAATCTCACTGATAATGTTTCTGTGGATACAGATTTACCTGTTCAAGTAAGAATACTAATGGTATATTAGTAGAGCCTATTAATAAATTTATTACTATGTTGGTTATTATTAATAAACTTTGGACTGTTATTGTGAATTGATTTTTACGGAATTCATTAATTATTAATTATTATTAATTAATTATTAAAGATGGGATGGAAAAAACGATCAAGGCATAATGAGGATGAAGGTGGGAATTCAAAAATATTAATATCAGCTAATATAGAAGAGATAGCTTTAACTGAGAGATGACTTAATGATCATAATTCAGAATTGCTTGGTCTAGAGGGATATAATTTTACACAAAAAAGGCAATTACGCCTGGCAGTATATATTCAATTGGATATTGAAGTGGCCATTCAGAGCGACTTAACTATTTATTGGGATATGGTGTTTGAGTCACTAATGCTTCATATTTGTTTAGGCAATTATTCTTGCTGTTTAATAGTTCTGTACCACTCACGTCCTCATATGATGAATTCTTTGATCTTTTGAAGGAGCAGCTCAAAAAGTTGCCTGTGAATCTCTGGTGTTTTATTGTGGGCAATGTAAACATTGACCTGATTGAAAAAAATGCAAAGAGCAGCCAACTATTGAATATTTCCATATGATTGGGATTACTTCCATCAATCAACATACATACAAGGGTCATGGATACATCTGCAACATGTATTGATAATATATTGTCCAATGTTAACCCTGATTCCCCAATGTTCTTGTTAGTGATACTTAGGACCATTTTGGTGTGTTTTCTAGACATGTTATTCCTCTAGGAAACAGTTATAGGTTAAGGAATGAGTTTTCTTGGCATTATTTAAATAAAACAGTTCTCTTGTGTTATACAAATGTTTTATCTCAAATGAATTGGGATAACATTTTATCAATTGCATCTGAAAGTTCTTTCAGATGCAAAAAGAACTCTACAAAAAGAAAACTTCAAACGAGACGACGGCCAGTAGAATTGAAAGACTAAAACAATGCGGATATTTCGCCTGTATCCAAACAAGGCGTCTTCAGCACAAGATAGAAAATTAAAAGAAAACTAATCTAAAAACAAATAAAAACCACCACCAATAATAATAAATACAATCATCGCTACTTATCCACATAGGGAAAAGCCGCTATTTGAGTTACTTCAATGAGAATCAAAGAGCAACTGGACTATTTTGTAACTCAAATAGCTGCTTTTCCCTATGTGGATAAGTAGCGATGATTGTATTTATTATTATTGGTGGTGGTTTTTATTTGTTTTTAGATTAGTTTTCTTTTAATTTTCTATCTTGTGCTGAAGACGCCTTGTTTGGATACAGGCGAAATATCCGCATTGTTTTAGTCTTTCAATTCTACTGGCCGTCGTCTCGTTTGAAGTTTTCTTTTTGTAGAGTTTTATCTCTCTTGGTTGTCAATTGCATCTAATAATGAAAAGGGATTTAATTTGTTTTACCAGATTATCCAAAGAGAATTCGAAAAGCAGTGTCGAAGAAAAAAAAAGACAGTGTAAGACAACCCCAAAAAAGCCATGGGTAACTGCAGACCTTCTGAAATTGATGTGTATTAGAGACAAACTTTACAAAAAAAAATCGATCATAAATACGATTTAAATGACAGAATATACAATAATTATCACAATCCTCAGAATCAATTATTAAGAAAAGCAAAAAGAGAATTTTACTCAAGGAAGTTTGAGGAATGTATGGCAAAAACATGGTGCATGATTAAAAAAGTACTTCAGCAGCCAATGAAAATGGTCCCACTTGAAATATTTAAACCAAGAAGTAATGCCCAAAAAGTGCTGATGCTGTCTCAGAGGTATTTGGAAATTACTTCTCAGTAGTAGGAAAACGTGTTGCTGAAGGAATCTGTCCAATGTTACATTATCCAAGCATTTTTGACTACCTTGGTCATTTTGTATCTGAGATTTCAATGTGTTTAGCACCTGTATCATTAAGTAAGGAAACAGATCATCTACAAAATGAAAAGTAAAGTCTCTGGTAGTGATGTCATACTGTTGAAAGTGGGTAAATTTATTCTGCCACTAATCAAGAAACCACTATTAACCCTAATTAATTCTGTATTAAAAGATAGTTTTCTCCCATCTTGTTTTAAAGTAACTCATGTGACTCCTGTTCATAAGGGTGGCGAGAAAAATAATCTAGGAAATTATAGGCCAATTTCTGTTCTTCCTGTGCTATCATGTATTTTAGAGAAGTGCTTTGCTACCAGGCTTTCTGCATATTTAGAGCATTTTTGTGCAATAGCTTGTACCAAATTTGGACTTTAGCATAATTACACAACAGAAAAAGCAGTGGCCTATCTAAGCAGCATAATAAATCAAGTGTTTGATGAAGGTTATGAGGTTTTAGCAATATTTTTAGATATCATGAAAGCTATTGACACAGTAGATCATAATCTCCTACTTCTAAAGTGTGAGTTTTATGGCATAAGAGGTCCTGGGCTTAACTTTCTATATACATTCTTAGCAGGGCGGCTACATAATGTTCAGATTGACTCAAAGTGTTCACAAGCTTTCTTATTACATGTGGAGTTCCACAGGATTGATTCTGTTCTTAGACAGCTATTATTATTAATATTTGTAAATGATCTGTCTCAAACAATTTCAGCAAATTATTGCTGAAATGAGTGTTTGCTGATGACATGCTGCTTGTTTGTCTGCAAGAACTGAGAAGGGATTAATTGAATTAATTAAACAATTGTTAGAAATAGTTTCAACTTGGATGTGCATAAATAAACTACAAGTTCGCCTGGCTAAGAGTAGTTTTATTATATTCTCAAGAACAGATACATATTATTCATGGATTTTTCAATTAAAATTCAGTTATGGAGAGAATGAAAAGAGGACTTGTATCAAGTATTTTAGGTATTATAATTGATGAAACTTTGTTGTTTAGGAGACATGCTGGGAACATGTCAGTGATTTTATCATGAAACCATTAGAATCCTTTAAAAAATTGTACACTTTATCTGATATTGCATTTTAAGGTTGTTATATTCCTTAAAAATATATCTGTATATTTTACATTGTTCTTTGGTATGGTTAGGGACATTTCTGCAGTAAGTGCATCCAATTTGAGTTCTCCAAAATAATGCACTAGGTTTACTCTGCAATAAATCTTATAGTGATTCTGTGAATTTTGAGTATGGAAGACAAGAAATTTTACCAGCTGCTGGTTTATGGGATTTTTGTCACCATTAGTTATTTATGTTCGAGTATAATAACAATGATTTCTTCAAGCTTCTCTGGCAAGGTTTGAAGAATTTAGGAATAAAGTTGAGGAAAAAATGTATTCTAGCTATGGGTTTTAAGTTATTATTTAAGTAAAACAGTTCAAAATAGGGATGAAACCTTTTTATTGACAGTGAACAGATACAAAAAATAACTGGATAGTAATATGATTATTAATGATATAAACTGGATTGAAAAATTTAGAAATAAAGTCAAGGGAAAAATATATCCTATTAATGAGTCCTTAGGTATTATTCATTTTTTTTTTTTTTTTGAGGTGTGTGAAGCAGTATAGCAGATTATTTCTAGAGTTTTTTCTCTTTTTTTTTGGTCATTATGGTGACTCTAGTAACAACTCAACAAGGAATTATGTATTTTCTTAAACATATATATATATATATATATATATATATATATATATATATATATATATATATATATATCTATTGTATTATCAGTATTTCTGGTATATTTAATTTGTGCTTATAACTAGTTCTAAAATCTGTTTTCTTCTATTCATGACATGCCCCTAGAACAACTTGCCTATGCTGGCTCATGGACAGGCTAGAACATTTAGTTGAATGACTTTGTTTTTCATGTATTATATATACATATATATATATATATATATATATATATATATATATATATATATATATATATATATATATATATATATATATATATATATATTTGTGTTCATATTTTATTAAGTTTTATTTTTATTAATAAACTTAACTAACTAACTAACATCAGGGGTGGGGATAAGGTTATGTAAGGTTAAGTTACTTTATCCCCACCCCCTAATGTGCAAATATATAGCCCAAATCATATTATAATACAAACTATAAGTACTGTATTTTCATAATGTCTTAGTAGCCTATATTTTATTATGATTAACTTCACTGGTATTAATGATTAAATGGCATTTTCAACTGAATTTTGGGAAAATTATAACAGTTTTAATAACTGGCTTACCAATAAAGTGAATATACCACTTGATGCCTTTTATCATCTTCTTTATAAATATAATGATTGCTTCTAAATTTCAGCACTTTTTGAGCTCTTAAAAATGACAAATTTTCAAAAAATTATGACAGTTCATATAACTGACTTACTAATAAAGTGGACATACCACTCAATGCTTACATTCTGTACAAATATAATAATTGTTTCTACTGCAAATTCAAATTTAAACACTTTATTGAGCTCATAAAATGACAAATTTTCAATTGAAGTTCATTGATTGTTTCAACATTGATTCAGTTATTGATTGTTTTCAACAAAATAATACTACATTTTCTCAGCGCCATCTTTTCCCATTGTTTTTGAAAAAATAATGCTATATTTCCTCAGTGCTAAAATTATTCTTAGATTAGTTTAGGTTGGTTGGGTTAAGCTAAAAAGTGTTTAAATTTGAACTTACAGTAGAAGCAATTATTATTTTGTAAAGAACATAAAAAAAGACATTGAGTGATATGTTCACTTTATTGGTAAGTCTGTTATATGAACTGCTACAAATTTAACAAAATGTGAAACAAAATCACATCATGCTATTTTAAGTGGCCTTACAGAAAAAGAAGGAACATGGCAGAATTGATTTGAAATGTTTTATCTAACTTAACCATGGCAAATCAATACTTCTTGATTATACAAGTTTCAAGAAGTAGATTTTAATCAAATACTAAGTTTCAAATTAGTAATTAACAGCCTAAGCAAGAATTAGCCTAAGTTGAGAAGTATAGAAAAAAATTCATCATCTTCAAAGGTCCAAAAAGGGCTTAAAATTGGATTTCCAAGTAAAGTGATTATTATATTCAGAAATCCTATAAAGAAAAAGATTAAATGGTATGTTTACCTTATTCCTAGGTCATTAGTTTGAACTGTTCCATATTTATCCTATTATATTGTAAAATAGCACAAAATGGAATCAAAACCATTCTTAATTTTGTAGTATTTCCTTCAGAAGAGCCACTTTCATTTGGGGTAAAATTCTAGTTGAGTGACTTCTTGCTATCTCAAAAAGAGGTTAGGTTAGGAAAATGAAACTTTCAGGGATGGGTCTACAGGCTAAAGTATGTCCTGGGAAGAAGTATCTACCTCTTCTACTCTCTTTAGAAGTATCTACCTCTTCTCTTTCTCCCACTAGAGGGCCTTGACCTTTGATGACCTTCAAAAATATGTGTGTTATAAAAGTGAGCCTTGCAAAATAGATCTTCTCCTTGAATGAAGTACAACAAAATTGTTTTCAGCTTCACAGCTTTGCTCAGTCCCAATTTATAAGGTTTTGAAGATATTCAAATAAATTTCCTAAATTTTGAAAAAAAAAACATTGATACAGCTTAGAATTCTACTCAAATAACAGGAATTACATTTTCAGAACTAAAGGCAGGGAAAAAGCAACTGGTAACTGAAAATTAAGGTAAAATGTTGTTTTGTCAGAATTTCAATAGGTATAGACCTGTCATGTAGGTGAATTTCAGGGCTCGTCAGAGGGAGAAGGAATAGACGTGGGTACTTTAAAATACCTTCCCAAGGTATACATTAGCCTGAAGACCAATCCCTGAAAGTTTCAATTTCCCAATCTAACCCCTTTCTGAGATAGCAAGAAGTCAATCAACTAGAATTTTACCTCATATGTTATTACCGTAACTAAGCTAGTAGCTGATTCAAACCAATACCGATGCACTCCTTGTCTAAGGCCCAAACTCAGCATGACAAATTTTCCAGCAACGCTTTCTAAATTTAAAAATTGGCAGACGTAATGCTGCCTATCATTACTGTACTCTTGTTTTCGCTTGTGAATTTCACTAGTGGAATTCACTGGAATCTCTCCTTGGAATAGCACTTTCCGGTAAGTATTATGAAATCATCAGAAAATTATACTTTTTTTTGCGTATTCTTTGTCCGTGGGCTTAGAAACCGACTAGTATTAAACTCAAAAAGAATTTATTCCATCTATGAAATGAAATATAAGGTGGTCTCTGGTAGAGACCGCTTTGACACATGTGCAGAAAAAATCTCACATCCGATGAAAAGACCTAAAGCGATTCTTAGTGTATTTCATGCACAACAGAATTTTACAAACTGAGCAATACCATTTTTTGCGATGGGGCTCAATCTTTGTACTACATTGAGCCCATCTTCTTGAAATATCTGGAACAGGTAAGTGCTTTGATTGATTCAATCTCTTTTCTCGAGGAACGTAAGGCTTAACTTTGGGGATAACTTCAGATTTTCTGAATGGCCAACCTCTCTCACCCTTGCACAAATAACTTCCAACCGATCCAGTGACAATGCGAAATTTAAATTCCTTCAACGTCATCTTGTTACCATCGGGTATAGTGGACAACTTGAACAAGACAAAGGCATTTATTGTTGTAATGTCAACGAAGTGCCAGAGTGGGCGATTTCACCACTTTCTGCTTTTCCTGTCTATCGTATAGAAGGAAATCAACTTAACAGCTTTGTCGATGCAGCCCTTAAACGTGTTGTACTCGACGACCACGTTTGGGCATGTAACTTGGGTATCAGATCCATCGTTCTCCTTCCTACTGATCTGTGTCACTTCTTCTCCTTTGTGAATCGTCAAAAGAAGTTGTGTACATCGTTTGTCCTTCCAGCATACACAGCAGATTCCATCTGCCCTCACAGCGTGATTCGAATCACCTCGTCTCAGCTCTTTTTTGGCTTTGAGTTTTGGTAGACCTTTAAGGTTTTTACGAACTGTACCACAACCGTAGAGCTTATTTTTCGTCATTTTTTCCGTAAGATTTTCTGAACTGAAGAAGTTGTCAAAATAAACGTGATAATTTTTGCCTTCCAATCCTGTCGTAAGATCTATAACTACTCGTTCTCCAAGTCCAAACTCGCTAGTATCAGCTAACTTCCCAGTGTAGACCTTAAATCATAAACTAAACCGTGCTTGTCTGCTCTGACCCTGATCTTGTAGCTTTGTTTATGGGCTTTGTAGGGATGTACTCTTTGAAAGCAGTGCGTCCTTTGAATTTGACCATACTTTCGTCGACGGCCTGCTTTTTGGTAGCCTTGCATGTCCTTCGAAAGCTTGAGCGTAGTTTGTCAATCAGCGGTCTGATCTTGTGGGGCTTGTCATAGTTGTCGCATCCTCTCCGGGGTAAGATCAAACTGTCATTGAGATGAACGTGAGCAAGAAGACAGGTGAAACGGCTTATATTCATCAGCCTAGAGATGTAATTATCTCTGAGCTCTTCGTGACTTCACCAGAAATCTCGATAAGATGGTTCTGTCTTGACACCCATAAGAATGTTTATTGCAAAAAACTTTCATTTAACTTCGAATAGTTGGGAAGAGCGGAACACCTTTCTAAGTAGTATATAAGTTCGTTTAAAATACATTGTGGTCAATAAGATCAAGATCAAACAGCTCGAGGAAAAAAATCAACTGGATTATGTAAAGCTTCTATCTCAATAGGCCCCTGGACTCGGTGAAGGATTCGACATCTTTGACTTCAAATGCCTTATTCCACTTCTCACAATGAATTCAAAGGGGAAGAGAATCTTCGTCGTTACTTTACTACTCCGTCCACTTGATTATCGGTTTTGTTGTCACTTGATGATAGCTCTCAAGCCAGTAAGTTGCTCAGGGATGTGGCATTTGAAATTGGAAGATCTGGCAGCGAATCATCAGCACCATCATCTGATGACAGGTCAAGTTCAGATTCTTGATCTGAAGGTAAGTCATCAAATAACTTTGAGATATCCTGTGTCCGCAAAGGACGGCGTTGCATAACGATGTACCTCGAGAAGAGCAAAATTAATTTGAGACTTTAGATGCAAGACCCAATTTTGGGGAAATTGCTTGAGTTCCACTTTTTTTTTGTCGAGCTGCCAAAATGGTCTCAAGCTCAATCGACTCCAAAAAACAAGAAACAACTTCTTAGCATATATTACAAGGTGGTCATTGGGGATTACCAGCCTCTCATGTCCAATATCTCCTTATAGCGCTTCATATCTGAAACTGTGATGCTAAGAACAAATTGGCAGGAAAATAATATTAAAGATATTACTGTTACCAAGTATATTAAACTTTCTTACTTTGTCTAAAAAATTGCACGTGGTCCCATCGAAAAACCGAGCTATGCCTCATTAGGTGTCAATTAGGCTACCTATAAAATTTCGCTCATTAGAAAGCGTTACTAGGAATATGCTAGACCGGTGGTTCCTTATTTTCGCCATCTACACTTGATGATAAAAATATGAAAAGGTGGTTTCACTGAGGAGCCACTTCGTCGGAAAGGGATAAGGAATCAATTAACGAATCACAAGAAATGCCGTAAATATTTTTAAAAATGCATTTTCTAAATTCTTTCAGTGACCGGCCTTACCCCGCAGCACACGAATTGATATTTCATGTTATTCTTTTCAAGGTTCAGATTAATTTCGTCACAAGAAAGCAATTTGCAGTTTGTCGTTTTCTAAGTATGGCTAAAATTAGGCCTATCCGTAAATTCCCAAATGCTTTCGTAACATCACAAGTCTTTAAGAGTACTAATATTGCTGTGTCCTGAAATTTGAAAGCAATATTTGACTACCAATAATTAAATGCTTTGACCGCTATTCTCCAAAAAAGTGACTAAATATTTTAAAATAACATTCACTTCAACTAAAACCAAATATCAGTTCAAATTTCGCAAGTACCGCTAGCTGTGCTTACATACGATTTTGCTTGAAAATGTTGGCTAAATAAAAAACTCGTGAACATGTCAAATGTCCATAAGCTTTTATTGTCAGAGGCACAATTCTTATCATTCAATTAGCATTGCCACCAGGTAAAAAAAAAAGCTCACTAGAATCCTCAGAAAAGGTAACCAATTTTGTGAAAAATTAATTAACAAATGTGGCTACTTTTTTCTTTGAAACAATAGGAAGCGTGTAGTTTTCAATTACCTTAGCGAATAGATGAAGACTATGTCGTTTTATTAAGGAGACAGAAAGTATTTTACGTCAAATAACAGTTGGATATAAAAATGGGTAGTTTGGAATTTAGGACAAGGATCGAATAATTTTAGGAAAATAGTTTGAAAAGCATCCGATGTTTTAGGGAAGAAAATTAGAAAGGCATGTATATTAGCGAAAATCATTTAAGCAAGATGTAATAGAAAAATGATTTGTACAAAAATTTTCTGAGTGATGGACCACACAAGAAAGATATAAAAGTAAATGAAGCAGAAAGGGCATCGAAGTATTGATCAGCGAGGTGTAAAATGGAGGAACGGCACCAACTATTCGGACTTGTTCCAATTGAAGATACGAACAAACTGTTAACAAATGATAAGGGTGGATGAAATTGTAGGGAGTGACATTGAGAAGAATAATAAAAAAAACTTCAACAATATGAAAGTAAAGAAAGACTTATTTTGTGAGGACAAGATCGAGGGGGAACTATGGGCACCCGCAGAAAATTTTCCAGGGGGAGACAGACGCCAGAATAGCAGTGGTGGCAGGGGAATTGATTTTAGGATACATTTTGTTAGGAATAAGTTTATTTTTAAATTCACTTATTAAAAAATTATCAAATAAAAAGAGTAACTTAATTTGTATGCAAAATGAAACAATTTACTTGAGTTATTTTTTGAGTTGATTGCTAAGATTTTGTGTTAAACAATTCGCTATTGGCTTTTGAGAAGATTTGCAATAGAAAATGTCACTCTTACCCAACACTTTACTTTCCATTTCTTGTATGCCTTCTTAGTGCTGATATGTGTCGATTTTTTTTTGCATTGAACTAAGTTTGTTTATTCGAATTATCTTAAGATATGAAGTTTCTATCGAGACTCTTGGTTCAAATCTCATCTGACTAGACACTCAACTCGAAGCAATTTAGATAACTTGTGCTGAGGGGGGAGCTCACAAGGAGGCTGATAATCAGTGAATCTCTTTGATAAATATTGTTACCTACAAGTTTAGCAGGGGCTTCAATTGAGCTTTTGACCGGTCTAAAACCTAGACAATCAACTTTTAGCGATTCACAATGAGGCTGACCGCCAATGAATCTCTTTGATAAATGTTTTTACCTAAAATTTTAGCAGGGGTTTGAAAAAAAAAATGACAGGGTGAATTTTGTCATTCATTTAAATTGTTAATTTTCGATATATTGACAAACCTTTCATTCGACACTCAAGTAACTGGGCAGCTTATGATAAAATTATTTTCCAATTTTTAAAGTTTTCTTTTGGATTTTTAAGTCAATAAAAATTGTTTTTACTTGCAATTTTACTTTCTTTTTTTATTTGATCTACAGTTTGATTTATTGCCAATAAAAATAGTTCCTAGTTATCTGATCTTTAATAGTAAAAATGTTATATATTAATGACTCAAAATTTTTTAATACTTTACTTATTTAGATTTAATAAAATTATTTTTTATATGTTTATTTTATTCAACAATTAAATCATTTTAATTATTGTCGCTTGGAAAAAATAATAAAAAAAATAGTTTAATTTCAATAACCAAAAAAAATTCAAAATATCATCGCAATCTGACGAATAAATTTGGTCTGACAAGACATGACACCTGCAGGGGGGGCGTCAAGCCGTATCTCAGAATCATTTTTTATTTAATTTCTGGGCCCTTATTATTCAGATTATCAAAGAAATTTCTTTTGGTGATTACACCCTCCCCTCACCCCTCCCAAATTTTGTTTCTTATTGAACCACCATGCGTACGTGCCTCTGACGATAAAACTGAGTCGATAACCCCTGGTCTGACAATGACTGTCAACGTGAGAATACATAGATATATGGTGTTACAAAGCAAAGGCTTTATTTACTCTCCCCTAAACCCTATAAAAATTGACAACAAAAACCTGTGAAATTGCATACATTTTTGCACAGCCAAATTTAAGGGAAATGGGAACTTCTTGGGAGGGTGTAAAGAGGGAGGCTTCGAATAGGTTGGGGTGAAGAACGAGCTTGCGCAGCTGTGTTGACCTCAGGCGGCTTGGTGCAGCAGTTAGTTGTTATCAGTAGTAGTAGTAGAAGAGTCAAGATAAGTTAGATTTACCTCGGAAAGTAAGTAGAATAGAGACAATGTTAGAAATTTTTTAGGGAGAAAATACGCATGGAGATATACGACGTTCAGTAAAATAGTATCTATGTACCTTTGTCACAGCGAAGTGTACAAACTCAAGGCCAAAGACTTGAGTCCAAATATGCCTGTCACAAAGCGTTCTTCATCGAATAGTGCCACCGTTATGAACAACCAAGAAAATATCACAACTCTCCATAGGTGTGTTGACCTAGCAGTAATATAAGGTCTTTGGGAATTCCTTACACTTAGCATTATTATCCAAAAGGATTACCTAATATACTCACAAAACCAATAAGATACAAAAACAAATTTGCTTCCTAAAAATTAAAAAAATTGAGAACTTTTCAAATATGACATCACATAAATTGAATATAACAATGTCAGCTTTCACTATCCTTGAGATATGAGGGTATCGGCATGGGCTCTAATGGTGCACGTATCACTGGAACTTCCTCATATGTTTCTTTTATAACTTCCAATATTGATATGAGAACTGGCTCCTAGAAATTAATTGAATGAGGAAAGACAATTTACAGATTGATCCAAAGAGTATGGGCATAACTTATAAGAGTGAGAACTGACGCTAGAGCAAAACAAAACGATCAACGCTACCTACTGTTTAGGCAAAACTCAACTTTTTTTAGTGTAATAACAAGAAAAATTAATCTAATTAGCGTGATTGTTAAAATTAGGGTACAGACAGGAATAGGATTACAGAGCTTGGAAAAAAGCCAATTGTCACTAGACGCTAGATGGTGCTGATAGTTTTTTTTGTCGACACTAGCACCAGTTCCGACTCTTAATAAGCTACACTCACGCTTAGCATTGAAAAAGTTTATAAGACGCATAAAATGCTCATACAGACATAGAGAGCTATGCTGCCTTTTTTACAACTCGAGTAACTTACAAATCATCAAAACGCTAAAGCTCAATATTATTTACAGTTCGTGGTAACGAACTGTAAGTAAGGAGCAACCCGGCTCAATAGTAGCCGAAACTCTAAAAAAACGGAATTTTCATGCAATAGATACATCAAAAGAATAAAATTTTTATGCTGATTTCAAATGTTTAAGTTTCGTCAAAATTAGTCTTACCCATCAAAAGTTAAGAGCCTGAGAATATTTGCCTCATTTTCAAAAAAGGCACACTCTAAAAGTTATAGAATATTAACGAAAACCACACCATCAGATTCAGCGTATCAGAGAACCCTACTGTCGATGTTTCAAGCTCCTGTCTGCAAAAATGTGGAATTTTGTATTTTTTTTTGCCAGAAGAAAGATCATGGCTGCGTGTTTATTTATTTTATTTTTTTTTACAGGGGTGATCGTATCGACTCCGTGGTCCTAGAATATTGCGAGGAACAAAAATTAAAAGTTCTAGTGTTCTTTTTAAGTGACCAAAATAATTGGAGGGCGACTAGGCCCCCTCCCATGCTCACTTTTTCCACAAAGTCACCAGATCAAAATTTTGAGACAGCCATTTTGTTCAACATAGTCGAAAAATCTAATTACTAAGTTTTTGAGGATGACTTGATCCCCAACAGTCCCCGGGGGAAGAGCTGCAAGTTGTGGACTTTGCTAATTGTTTACATATAGTATTAGTTATTAGGAAATATACAGACGTCTTCAGGGGGGGGGGGATTTTTGCTGGTGGAGGGAGGGGGGTTCGGAGGGAGAAAGTTACGTGAGAGCATCTTTCCATGGAGGAATTTTTCATGGGGCTAGAAAATTTTCCGTGAAGGGGGCAACGAATTTCCCAGCATTATTTAAAAATGACCAGAAATTAATAAAAACAAGGTTTTTCAACTGAAAGTAAGTAACAACGTTAAAGCTAAAAAGAACAGAAAATATTATGTATTTAAGAGGGGTTGGCAGTTTCCTCTCCACAATGGCTCGGTCTTACGCTACATTTTTTTTTAACTTTTAAAATATGTTATTATTCTAATTAAACAGCCTTTGTGATTAAAGAGTTATTCTTAAATAATTGGAGCAAAAATCAAACTTCGGCTATTATAAGGTTATCATTAGTTAAAAAAAGTAAAATTAATATTCAAATTTCTATTTAATTATTCATGTACGATGAGCAATCTTCAAAATCTGCATGAATTCAAAAACGTTCAGAAATTCAATAAAAAAAGAAAGTTTTTTAACTGAAAGTAAGAAGCGATATTAAAACTTAAAAGGAACAGAAATTTTTCCGTATATGAAAGGGGCTGTACCCTCCTCAACGCTCACTCTTCACGCTAAAGTTTTTGATAGTTTTAATAAGTAGAGCTTTGAGAAAGAGTAAGTTTTAGCTTAAATAGTGGGGCATTGAGGAGGGGACAGCCCCTACCTGTATGGAATAATTTCTGTTCGTTTTAAGTTTCAATGTCGCTCCTTACTTTCACTTACAAAACTTGTTTTTTAGTGTAATTTTATCAAAAAGCCAGTAAAATCCTGTTTTTATCAGTACAACTACGACTCAAAAATGACACTCGGGCCTCAGAAGCATCAGCACTCGTTAATAAATAATACAGGGGTACAGATTTTTATTAGAAATTCAAAATCCAGAACCTTCTAAGAACCATAATTTCTTCCAAGAAGGATTGGTCATTTAATAATGATAGTATATCATATGTTAATGTAATATAATATAACGAGTTATATATTATTTATTTGTTTTTCATTTATAAATCCTTCCTTATTAAAAATAGCATGTCAACAATCTATAAATTAACATACATGATAAATTATCGATTTTTTTCACCTATAAATATTTAAAATTAAATCCTTTTGAGGAAACTGCATAATGAACTGAGTAGTATTGGGGCTATATATGTATAGTCGAAAGGGGTTATATATTCGATTCAAGGGGTTATATATATGAATCTAGTTCCAAAAGATTAATTAAGAGACATACGTTTACAGCAGTATGCAGCGATATCTCGGCTTGTGCCTTGTATTTTTACTTGATTGGATTTTATTTAAATACGAGTTTCCTTTCGTTTTTCTCTTTATTTATTGTATAGATTTTGTGTGTTGTCTCTGTTTTTTTCGCCACTTGTTTAAACTACTTTGTACATATACATATATATATATATATATATATATATATATATATATATATATATATATATATATATATATATATATATATATATATATACATATATATATATTAGATTTTTTAGATTAGATTAATTTATTGCAAAAACATGTATACAAAACATTTTGCTGCACCTGCTAAGAAAGCCCCGAGGGGCTTGTTGGCAGCAGGTGGCAGTCATCTCTACTCTACATATTACTACATACAAAGATTCTACTTATGACACCCACGCATTATTACTATACTTTTGCATCATTACTATACTATTCTTTTGCAAGGAAGAATCTCTTAACAACAGCCTTGAAGGAAGCCAAATGACTCGAATTTCTTATTTCAATTGGAATAATATCCCATACAGAGGGGGCAAAATTTCTAATCACGAAAGAAGCTCTAGCCGTATTTCTAAATGGGTGTACCGGATTTGATGCCCCTCGTGTATCGTGGCTATGAAGATCACAATTAATGGAGAAAAAATTTTCGAAAGAAGAGGGAAGTATATTATTAATTAATTTATATGTGAAAATACTAACTTGGTAGTCTCTTGTTTTTGAAATATCAAAAAGTTGATTCTTAGTATAAAGTTCATTAATATTATGAGTAAATAAAGTTTTAGGTGATAAGAGTTTAACGGCTTTATTTTGGATTTTTTTATAACATGATACAAAATTACTAGCCCATAAAGAGCAACCATAGCAAATAAACGGGTGAAAAATAGCAAAATAAAGTAACCGAAGAAATTTATAGGATACTAGGTTTTTAACTCGGCGAAGCACACCCAGAGATCTGGACAACTTTGAAGCTATAATATTTGAATGTGTTTTCCATGATAGATTTTCATCAATCATAAAACCTAAATACTTTGTTACCTTTACTCTTTTTATTTGATTTCCGTTTATTATTAATTCTAAATTAGTTTCGATACTAGATATCCGAGAAAATAGAATGTAGTTAGTTTTATTATAATTTAATGTCAAAAGATTGAAATCTGCCCACTCAATAAACTCGGTCATTGCCTTTATCATTTTATCAAAAAGTAGATCAACTGATGGAGCAGCTACAAGTAAAAGAGTATCGTCTGCAAAAAGGATTATACCAGCCTCTGACAAATAATACTTAATCCGATCTATAAATATTAAAAATAAAAGAGGACCTAGTATAGAGCCCTGGGGTTCTCCGCAAGTTATCGTACTAGCTTCAGAAGTAAAACACCCATTCACCACAACCTGCTTTCGGTCACTTAAATAAGATTCAAACCAAGACAAGCTCTTTCCGGTAACACCGATTTTTTCCAGCTCAAGTAATAACTGTTTATGGTCAATCGTGTCAAAAGCCTTTTTCAAATCCAGGAATAAAGCAGCTGGAATCAGACCCGCTTCAAACGACGTATTTACCCAGTCAACAAATTCAATGGTTGCCATTTCTGTGGACATTTTTTTTCTAAAACCAAATTGAGTATTTATAAGAATTGTATTATTTTCAACGTAATCAGTTAGCCTGGATCCTATCACCTTTTCATATATTTTTGAAAAAAAAGGGAGGATAGAAATGGGTCTTTTGTTTTAAGGGTCGTCTCTCTTACCTCCTTTGTGCAATGGTATTATTTAAGCCACCTTCAAAACTTCCGGGAAAATTCCCTTTTCCATAGACTTATTAATCAAATTACATACAATTGGTGTATAACTGATTTAACTGATTTAGCAATCTTAAGAGAAATCCCGTCTACGCCACTTGAGTTTGATTGGATTCTACTGATAATTGTACTCACTTCACTTATGCTACAAGCATTAAAAACCAGCTGATTTTCTACTGGAATTTCCGACTGAACTATTTTGGGAGGCCGCTTAATTCTTTTCCGAGCATCGTCACAAAGTTTCGCTCCCTCACTAGAAAAATAATCACATAAATAATTCGCAACATCATTTGGGGTAGTCAAATTCCCCCTCTCTGTTTGTAATTTATTAATAACTTCTATTTTACCCTTTTGACCCAGGAGTGAATTTACTGTTTTCCATGTTTTTTTCATATCACATTTATGCTTCATAAATTCATTTTGTAAATACATTTTTTCAGCTTTCCGTTTTAATCCGTTTAAAGTGTTCCGGTAATTTTTAAACTGCTGAAAATTAATGACAGATGGTTCACCTAGGTATATTTTATACAATTCATTTTTCCGACTTATAGAATTTAGAATGCCCTGTGTAATCCATGGTTTCTTTGGGAATTTCGTACTACCTCTTTTAAGTCTTCTTAGAGGACACGTATCATTCAATATCTTTGTAAATATTGCAACAAAAATATCATACGCAACCGACGGGTTATCTTCTTCAAAAACTGGAGTAAAATCTGCATCATCCATTTCTCTCTCAAATTTTTTTAAATTATCATTTCTTAAATCACGAAAATATGTTTTATTTATTTGACCACTCTTATTTATAATCCTGTAAGATTTTTTATTTTACTAAGAAGAAAAAGATGGTCGGATCCATCCGTGAGTAGAACATCAGCATACGAACTTTCAAGCAGCTTTCCATCCACAAATATATTATCGATAAGAGTCGCAGACTTATCAGTTGCTCGTGTAGGAATAGTTACCAGGGGGTACTGGAATGATGAAATCATAGAGTTAAGAAAATCTAGGCGGCTTGTACTTTTAAGGAGGTCAATATTGAAATCCCCCATTACTACTTTATATTTATGAGCATTACTAAATTTCTCCATTAAATGCTCCATTTCCTCAATAAAAACATCCTCATTAAATGACGGTGTCTTATAAACTAAACCAACAACTACATTTTGATCAGATTTATCTTCTATTTCAATAAAAAGAGTCTCAAGTCTTCCTTCAAGCCAAAGTGAGAGATCCTTCCTTACCCAATACGAAACTCCTTCCTTTGTCAACAAAGCCAGACCGCCTCGCTCCATAACCTGTCGTTCTTTTCTTTCACTAACATATCCTGGAAACTGGAAATCCCACACTGAAAAATTATCCCTATTCGATACAAACGTCTCACATAGTCCTATTACTAACGGTGTTTCTTGCATATCACTTAATATGTTACACAGTGTAGGGTACGCAGTCCTAAGGCCTTGGCAATTCCAAAATGCAAAAATAGTATCTTCTTTGACCGACCATTTCTTCAGCGACTGACTATCCAAAAAATTACTAGCTTTCATTGCTTGAGTATTATTTCCTTAACTTAAACTATCATTTGCAATAGGGGTGGATAATAATTGGTCAACAGACAGCCGATTACTTTCTAAGTCTGAAAGCCTGTCGGTCATACTAATCATGATAATACTCTAGTATACTCAATAGTGCGAACTCTTTGATATCTTAATGACGAAACAAACAAAAAAGTTTTTGACACGAGATTAGCGAAACAAATATTCGGCTTCCAGATGTGAAGCCGAATATTTGGATTTTGTTTAGAATTAAAAGTTTGTTTATTTATTTTTGACCCTTGTCTTATTTAAAATATTACAACCGTTTTTTCTATTTTCATTCGCTTAAATTCGTAAATTAAAAGTCAGTGTCGTCTATGAAATTATTAAAATTGAAAGCTTTGGCCCAAAAACTGCTACTTTTTCCAATTTTTTCAGACTTCTATTAGGAAAAATCGGAAATTAAAAATTAAAAATATAAATTGTTCAACTATCACCCAAGGAAAGGGAAAATCTGGCCTTGTATTTTTTTTTTATATTGACACATGGAGGATAGTGAACTTTACGAAACTACTTATAAACATTCAAAACACAGTTTTCAGATGACAATAACTTTCATATCTCGATATTTATCATGACAATTCTTGGACCAAAACAAAGAAATCAAAAATCCAGATAAAAAATGTACAGATGATATATATATATATATATATATATATATATATATATATTCGAGTGGGGATTTCTTTTTTTTCATCTTCAAACTACTTCTGTCTTCTCTTTATCTCAATGACATTAAAAAAGGTTGCCATCTAGCTATCCTATGCAATGCCACGTTACTTTCATAATCAAATTACTATTATTAAAATCATAAGAAATAAATATCGTTATAGACACGAGCAGAGCTAGGACTTTTTTTTCTAGGGATATGGCTACCAGAAGTCAAGGGAGGAAAAGAGGTTGGGGTTAGAAGTCATCTTAAGCATTTAACACTTTAATAGTCTCCATTCATGCATAGTATCAAACTATTTCAAACGTAAAAAGCAGAGGTATTTTTCAGCAGATTAGATTGTGGAGTATTCACGTGAATGACCGTATCCAGGATTTTTTTTTTCAAGGGGAAGATTGGGCAAAAGGATTTATTCCAGGGGGGGGGGGTACAAAAAACCCATCAAAAATTTGTTCACATTCATTTTTGTCCCGTATTACGAGTCGGAGAAACATTTCAGGGGGGGGGTGGCCCCTGGCATTTGCTAGAAAATTTAGCATGGAAAAATAAATATTCTAGCAATTTCAGAATTAGGGAAACTAAAGTTTTTTGACAACATGGAAAAGGTTTGGAAGGATATGACGGCAAGTCTGCAACGTAGATTAGAATACTGGAAGATATATCAGAGGTCAAGGGTGGCTTTGAAGCCCAGGCACTTCCAAAGGCAGAGAAAAATTTGTTAAATGTTCCCCAAAGGAATTGCCTGTAATACTATACTAAAGACAAACTATAAGAATTGTTTGAGGTTCGTGTTTGACTAACCGTACACCAAACAATAAGCTGTAGAAAAAACGTGGTTCTTTCCAACTTCTTGGGACAATAATGAGATAAAGGTTAAATAAGCTAGGCCAAGCTTGACAGACGAAGGATGACAGATCGTAAAAGATTGCACCGTATTTTATGTAATTATACTATTAAGCCTATTGTAAATCAATTCTGTGCTTAATTTTTTTTTGTCTACAGTTTCATTGATGTATTTTATACAATCCTCAATTTTGAGGAAAATAAACTAATAAAGGCATTTTCCGGCGAATTACATTGAGCAGTGCTTAAAAGTTTCCGGCATATATGGCACGGGTAATGAAAGATTCTGGCAAATTCAGGTAAATCCATATTTAGGGAATCTAAAGCTATTTGAAAAACAGAAAAAAAGTTTGGAAGAATAGGAAGGTAAGTCTGGGGCCTAAGATTAGAAAACTGGAAGAAACAGTACTGACATGGGTTAAATGTGGCTCTGACACATGGAAACTTCTAAAGGTGGAGGAAGATTGTTTCCCAGGCAAATTGTCGAAAAATAGTTTGAGATACTCCGTTTGACTAATCATATATCTAACAATAGGCTGTAAGAAACATGTATTCTGATCCGGCTTTTCGGGACTATAATGAAACAAAGATTAAAATAGCTAGGCCAATCTTGAAAGAGGAAGGAAGATCATCTATCTAGGGCTGAGAAAAAAAAACAAGTTGCCGCCAAATACGATTGGAAGAGGCCACAAGAAACAATTTAATTAGAACTGGGATTTAATGAGAGGAGGAGGCAAAGTTTTCAGGTTTGAATAGACTAAATGAACAAAGAGCGTGCAGAGCTGTGTTGACCTCAGGCGACTTAGTGCTGCAGAGAGCTGTTAGCATCAGGAGTTAGCAGAATTTTAAACCACATTTCACAGCAGAATTAAACACCTCTCTGCTAGAATTCTAAAAGATGTACAAACCATAAATTTTAGAAGACAACAAATTAACCCATGCATATTTAAATTAATAGCACTTTTGGAAGTCTAGATTACAATTATTTCTAGTTTTTTAGTGAGAGCGTGACATTTCAACTGAAGTTCCAGGAATTACTGTTATTGCAGAAAATTTATTGTTTAGCAAACTTTCTTATTCTACAAAAAGTCACTATCTCTTGATTTTCAGCAGATTTTATTGCTGTTAGTGTTAAATGATGAACAAACCTTGAATTATGGGTGATGACAAGTAAAACAATCTTCATTCAAAGCCAAGTACTCTAAGATTTCATAAATAATTTTGCATTAAAAACTTCTAATGATTATAGAGGATGACCAGTAAAATAATTTTTATCTAAAGTTTAAGTACTTTTCAAAGTTGTTAAGTAATTTCAAATCATAAATTCTAAATAATGTAGAAATCATGGATTGTAGAGGATAAAAAGTAAAAGTAAAAATAATTTTTCAATAACTCAAATTTTGTTCAGTTGAAAAGTCTAAATACTTTCCGTAGTTTCCTGATTATTTTTTGTTTGTTTTTCTTCTTCTTTTTATTTTTTTTTTTTTACAAAGAACGCACGATTTTGACGAAAAATCTAGGAATCATCTTAAGTCTGAAAATTTAATATGTATACTAATTCTTGATCCTGGGGAAAATAATAACTAGTCTACAAGTCTATTATAAATCTAAATGAATGTTATTATAATTGGAAGATTTCTAGAGATTACCGCATTTGGTATCAATAAATAAATAATACTGAAACAACTAATACCAAAATCCACAAATAAAAACTGAAAAAGTGCAAAGCATCCACTTGCAATTTCGATCATGTTGATCTTTGCCCTATGACAGCCTGTGCCGACAAGTCTTGCAGTTTTGCTGATAGTGTTGGTAATTTATTATTAATTATTATGCTAATTATTATTTAACTAATTAGAGTCTTTTAATTATTTTGACCGTTTGTCTCGTTTTAGGCATGATCCAGTATTTTTGGATTTTAGCATGCCAAGCCATAGCCAGACGCTGCTCCAAGCAATAATCCCAAACCCGAGCCGGAGCCAAGGACTTGACTATACAAGGGGGCAACAGCAGAGTCTAAGAAACTCGCCCTTTCGATTTTCCTCCATCAAATGGCAACCAATTTTTCCATATGGAAAACCATCAAATGACAAGGATAGAAAACCATCAAATGACATTTTCCTCCATCAAATGGCAACCAAGTTTTCCATATGGAAAACCATCAAATGACCATCATAATGGCAACCATCAAATGACAAGTTTTCCATATGGACATTACATTACTGGATCCCTTCTTTGCAGTCACCGTGGGTCAGACAAACTCTGCTAATCTCAGGTTCCGTTTGCAATTCTCCTTCTTCCTCTTTCCCCACCACCCCCTACCCCAATCCCTTGAAATTTCCTTCCCAAAATGTCAACCTACTGCGTTGTAGGTTCGTAACAACTAACTTCGTAACAGGTTTTGTGGCATTAGAAGAAACTGGCCTTGCAGAATCGAACACGAGGAAACAAGCTGCCCAAGGACTAAGGTAAAAACCAAGGTAAATGAATACTCTTCTAATGTTATTGTTCAGCATATTTTTTGTATATTAATGCGGAAAGTTTAAATACAGGTAACATTATTGATCTGGAGAATTTAGCTAATGTAAAGCTTAGTAGTAGCGGTAACAGATACGCAAAATCAGGATCTACTTGGTTTTTCTGGTTATAATAAAGTAATAAAGCTGCGCCCAGATGACCACTGGCTTTTAAGATAGAGGTAACTGCACTTGATGATTATGACGATATTCTTTGGGTATTTGCTATTTGTGTTTTTTATTATACCCCAGGGAAAGATGTCAGTTCTCAAAAAGTTTTTCGGAAAAACTTCAATTAAACGCTGACTACGAAGTGGGTAAATACCTCAAGGGTGGCACATTCCTGCTTGGTAACGCTAACAAACCACGCATAGATTCTTTGGGAGCAGGATTAGGTCTAAAAGAGTGAGTTAATTGCCCAACAACAAAAGCTGAAAAGACTCTGGGCCGCATAGCTACTAACATATCTTAGTTCCATAAGAAACCATCATCAGCCCCCCCCCCCCCCAGTAGGAGGCAGCTACAACTTCACCCTCGATCTGCACCTGCACCTACGCCATTGTTTGGTCTCGGTAATTGGATCACGACTGAAAACTGGGACTGCATAAATTCTATGGAAAATGACCACTGCTTTTCATGAAGATTTTTTCGGAATTTCTGTTTCTATTCTACCATTTCTATTTTTCAAAAAAAGCAACAAACATTTTTCAGCAGATCATCCAGACGTTAAAATATAAATCAAATCAGAAAAATGAGACATCTTTAGAGGAAAAAACACAAGGATGCGACTACCCAGAAGAATAAAATTAGACGAGTTACCCTTCAGGAAGCACTAGGGTGCTACCAGGGCCGTAATTTGCAATGGGACAGGAGGGAGGCAACTGTACCTCCCATACGTTGCCCCCGCGACCCCAGTTTGACCCTCTCCCCAAGCTGAAATTTAGTTTCTTCAAAAATTTTTGTCAAAACTAAGACAAGCGTGCGCAATTCAAGCATCTACAGAAAGGGGCAGTTTTTTTTAGTATATCTTTACCTTTATGGTACTATACAGCTCATTTTTCAGTTTTCATTATCATTTTCACTTGATCTAGAAAAATTGGATCCTAATTTGCCCCCCCCCCCACCAGGGAAATTGACAAAATTACGCGAGTGGATACTACCGAAAGAAAGCTTTCAATTATTGGATTCAAAGTCTAGACAGTTGTAAAAGCAAATGACAGACAAAACACAAAATGGACTGAATTTTGGCTGTGATGATCGAGGTAAAGAAACTCCACATCGCCTAAACATTCAACTGGCAGCGATTGTCTAGTTACTCCCCCCACTAAACTCGAAGCATTATTTAGCTCCATCTCCAAATTGTATGGATTACCCAATCATAACGGAACATGAAGTTCTCCTCAAATTGCAGAAAATGCAGAGGACCAGCATTACACCACTCGATATTCTAGTATGGAGATATCGCTATTGATATCCACCCGATATCGATTGTATGTACCCGATATCGATACCAGATTGTATGGACTACCCAATCATCATGGAATCTGAAGTTACACTCAAATTGAAGAAACCACTGAGGACCAGTACTATACCACTCGATATTCTAGTATGGAGATATCGCTATCGATATCCACCCGATGTCGATTGTATGTACCCGATATCGATAAAAGATTGTATGGATTACCCAATCATCATGGAATCTGAAGTTACCCTCAAATTGAAGAAACCACTGAGGACCAGTATTACACCACTCGATATTCCCCTTGACCTCAGAGTTTTCCTGAATTTTTGAGTGCTCTGTTAACTTTAATATTCAATAAGATCACGAGATCAGGCTAGTACACGCAAAACTGGAAAAAGTGATTCATAACCTCTATCCCCAGAATTTTACAGGTGTGCACCCTGTCACGATGACTCCTATTTTTTAGCAAGATATATGAAAGTTTCATCGCTGGGTGGCTGAAAACTTTTATTCTGGATAAAATGCACCTTAAACAATTAAGGATTCTTCCGAAAAGTTCAAAACACCATTGTTTAGTAAGTTTTCTTAATAATAATTTAAAGTATCTAGATGAACCAGATCGGTGGGTCAACCCCAATGTACATGACCTAAAGAAAACATTCGATTTGGGCTGACATAGTACCCTTATTGGCAAGCTATTGAAAATTTTTAATGATGATGTATATTTGGTAAGAATAGTTGAAAATTTTCTTTCAGGTAGAAGTAAAACAACTAAGCACAATTCAGTCCATTTTGACCTCCCAGCCAATCTACAGTAGAGTTCCACAGGGAACAATATAGGCCCTCTACTTTTATTGGTTATGGGAAATGAGTTGCCAAATGATGAGTCGGATTGCTTTAAATTAGTTGATGATTTATCAGTGCGGGAGATCTGTTAAAAGAGTTTTTCAAGTGACGCAGATAGAAGCATGGCGGGTTTGTCACGCCAAGCAGAGGAGGGCAAAATGGTCATCAATCGTAAAAAAATCGCTCGTATTGTTTTTCTTATCTGAGGCACAACTCACCTCTTGCATAACTGAATGTTTCAGGTTGCAGGATCCAGGCATCAACTTTTAGGAATATATCTCATAGGAACCTTAAGCGGGATAAACAGACACAGGAGATGATCAAACGGGCAAAACTGGGTATCCTATCTTTAAAACTCCTTGTCCCAACTCCCAGTTATTGCGTATTTCCTTTACGTTTATCCGACCGCTTGTAGAATATGCTTGTCCCGTCTTTAATTATGACCTGACTTCAGATCGGAAGGACCACGTGGAAAGAATTCATTACCGAGCTCTCATGGTAGTTTCTGAATTCCCCAAAGTCCCTCATTACTCCTCTTAAAACAATCTTCACTTACAACTATTTCGGTACGCCATGGTGGATTTGGCATATATATTTTGGCAAATCAACGGCTTTGGGAAATCCTTCCACCTGAGCATCTCCTTTTGCGCCACCGGCTCTCACCATAAGTATCTGAACCGCTAACTAAAATCAAGCTGCTAACAGCATGACGTATACGTTACGCAAATAGTTTCGTTCACTCGTTCGTCAAGGTTTTAATGCTACACTCATTCGTCAATAATTCTACATATTGTTCCGTTTTAATTCCGTTTCTGCATTATAGTTCCGTTTCTACATTATAGTTCAGTTTCTACATTAGTTCCTACATAGAGTTCCGTTTCTACATTATAGTTTCCGTTTCTACATTATAGTTCCATTTTAGTTAATTATTCTTTTTATTCGTTGTAGAATTTTGAAGGTTTCCTTTTAAATTTGAACTTGGATTAATTTTAATTTTCAGAAAGTCGGATATTCAAATGTTTTAAGGTTTACTTTGACTATGTTTTGTGTTATTTCGATTTTGCACATAAATTTGTATGACGATGGCTATGGCTGTCATTATCATATGTTTAGTGCCTTACCTTCTATCGTGAAGAGAACTGCCACTGATGGGCATGACCGTGTAAGGCATTTGACAATAAAATGCGCTTGAGTACAATAGCCTCAAACGACCTATAATATTGATTATTATATGTTATAAATTGTGATATTAATCATTATGATACCGTCCTGAAAGTATTAATTTTAATACTAACAATTATAAACTACCAGTGTAAAAAAACTTACTATTCTAATTTTCCATGCTTCGTACTGTTTATCGTATTCGATTTTCATCTCCAAATATCGTCGGCTATATTCCTTCTTCTTTTCTTCAGGGAGTGCGCGGTAATCATCTACCGAATCCTTCATGGCTCCACCCTAAATAAAAAAAAGAAAAGAAAAAAAAGAGAGAGAGAAAAAAGAAGAAAACAAACAGATCCATATGCTTAGGCCACTAACAAATAAAATAAAGATAAAAACAGAAGCATGTCATCTTTCGCAAAAATAAGAAAAAAGAGAGGAAAGTAAGAATAAATGTAGAGCTAAGTGTTACTTTTAGAAACTTTGAATCTAAACTATTTAGATATTTAACAATCTAATGAACAGAATCCAACAAAAATAGATCAAGTTAGATCTAAATTCAAGTAAAATGAGAAATTCCTCCAGTGCTACTTGGCACACAGCCAATTCACAGACGTTTCATCAGAATTTATTTAGTTTATGAGCCTCTTCCCCCTTGATCCAACGACAGCTGGGATTGAACCCCAATAGGTCCAAACAGATGGGCTTGGCCAATAGGGCCGGGCAGAGGTCAATCTATTGTACAACTGCAAGTCAAGATTAGATATACTACAAAATATGACAGATAACAAAATAAGATTAAAGATAGAATGGATTAGAATTATTGACCTTGATCTAAAAAAAACAAAAATTTGCATAAATAATGTTGATAATGTGATATTGTTGAGGCAACTCAAGAGCCTCAGTTCCACTTCTACTATACCTGGTAGAAGTCAAAAGCCTAATACCTGTCTCAACTTAATTTCCATTGATCTCCAAAAAGGATTTGACCTTGTATATCAGATTATATTAGTCCAGAAACTTCTCACTGAATTCAACATTGACTTTTCCCGGTGAAATTCGTTGCCTCTTTCTTATCAAATATATCACAGGTAGTCAAATACCAGAACCATTAATCCACTCCCCTTCCTGTTCACAAGGGAATACCTCAAGGTGCTCTTCTAGGTTCCCTTCTTTTTTTTTCAATTATGATCAACAGTCTCGCTAAGGAATTCCCGACAGATGAATATTTGTTGATGACCTCACGGTTGCTCAAAACTATTATAGCAATTTCAAGAGTAACCCTTTCAGTATCATCAATGCCATTACTAATGATGCCTTGGAATTAGATACGAGAGTAATCCCTTCTTCATCCAGGATACTACTAATTCAATTCCTTGAAAAAACCCTCCTTTTCCTTAATGCCTCCTGTAATTTCTGGATTTTCTTTGAAAATACTTGGTGTCATAATTTCTTCTACTCAAAAATGGGATATTAATGATATTATCCCCAAAGCTGATGCACTTATCTCCTTCCTTAATCTTCTGAATAAATTACCCACCCAAACTTCACCCAAGCCGGGCCGTCCCTCAGCCTGTTCCTATCTTGTCCTTTATTCGGACCTTTAATTCAAGATACGAAAAAACATTAGTCCCTTTTATTACGGATATTTGTTATTTGTTTTATGTTCAAACATATCCTTCTTTTTATGGTTTTATTGACCCTTTCTAATTTCCATGTTTTATTTGTTTTAATTTTTTGACACGACATGGCCCATAAATATAGATATACATTTTTTAAGTTTTATTGATTTGTTTGTAGTTGTTTTTTTTTGACAATTTCAATGGAATGAGAATACCTTATTTTGATAGTTTTATGCATATGATTAGTTTTTGAAACCTTTTTGATGTTATACTGTTTTGTTTTTTTTTATTCCAAAAAACGAATTCAGCCCAACCAAGCCGTGCTTGTGATTGTTTTATTTATTTGGATCTTATAGTTATATTTATAGTTAGTTATTACACTTAGTTATATTATAACTATAGTTATATTATACCTATAGTTGTATGTTTATAACTATATTTATACAGTTATATTAAATACAGTCCTTGTCTTTTCGACCTTATCTTATAGTATAAGAATAAAAAACCTGCATAAGTGAGATGTTTGAATATCATATCCCAACTGTAATTTGGGGGTACCCAACGGGTACCCAACTTTTCTTCACAATCAACACTTTTTATGCAGTTTTTACGGTTAGTCGCGTCTTCCTAAGAAAGTATGCATTCTTAATATTATGCAAATGCTTTGAAGGCAATACATCCATTTAAATTTCATGACGTTGTCAAGAAGGAAAACACAAGTTTGTCTTTTAAATTCTAGGCTCCAACGTGAGTAATGGCTCTTTTTCAAAAGGAAAAAACAATTTTTCCTTAAATTCAAGGCTCAAACGTGTGTAATGGCTCTTTTTCAAACGGAAAAACACAATTTTTCTTTTTAAATTCTAGCTCCAACGTGCGCAATGGCTCTTTTTCAAAAGGAAAACACAATATTTTCTTTTAAATTCTAGGCTCCAACGTGCGTAATGGCTCTTTTTAAAGAAGAAAAACACAATTTTTCCTTCTAAATTCTAGGCTCCAACGTGAGCAATGGCTCTTTCAAGAAGAAAACACGATTTTTCCTTTTAAATTCAAGGCTCTAACGTGAGCAATGGCTATTTTTCATTAAGGAAAATCCCATTTTTTCTTTTAAATTCTAGGCTCCATCGTGAGCAATGGCTCTTTTTTAAGAAGGAAAACCTAATTTATTTTTTTAAATTCTAGGCTCCAACGTGAGCGATGGCTCTTTTTCAAGAAGGAAAACACAATTTTTTCTTTTAAATTCTAGGCTCCAGCATGCGCAATGGCTCTTTTTCAAAAGGAAAACACAATTTTTTCCTTAAATTCTAGGCTCCAACGTGTGTAATGAATCTTTTTCAAACAGAAAAACACAATTTTTCCTTTTAAATTCTAGGCTCCAACGTGAGCAATGGCTCTTTTTCATGAGGGAAAGTCCCATTTTTTTTTCTTTTAAATTCTAGGCTCCAACGTGCGCAATGGCTCTTTTTCAAAAAGGAAAACACATTTTTTTTTCTAGGCTCCAACGTGAGAAATGGCTCTTTTTGAAGAAGGAAAACCCAATTTTTTATTTTAAATTCTAGGTTCCAACTTGAGTAATAGCTCTTTTTCAAGAAGAAAAATCGAATTTTTTTCTTTTAAATTCTAGACTCCAACGTCATCAATGGCTTATTTTAAGAAGGAAAACCCAATTTTTTCTTTTAAATTTTAGGCTCCAATATGCGAATTGCCTCTTTTTTAA
>NC_088872.1:49430773-49459720 GCF_032884065.1 Artemia franciscana | reverse complement strand
TTTTCTTTTTTTTAAAGAAATTTTGCTTTTTATTTTTAGGGTCTAAAGTGCGCTATGGCTCTCTTTTCAAAAATTTTGTTCACTTTAAAGAAAACTATCCCCCTCGACCAAGTATTAGTTCAAAAATAAAGCGACCAGAAAAACATATGGTATATTACTACTACTATTACTACTAATAACTCACTGCAGCACCAAGTCGCCTGAGGCCAACACAGCTACGCACGCTCCTCTCCAACCTAATCTATTTAAAGCCTCCCTCTTTACACCCTCCTAGGAAGCTCCCATTTCATTTAAATCTTTATTTATGACATCCTCCCAACCCAGACAAGGGCGACTTGCTTTCCGTGTAGCCCCAGACGGTTGGCCAAAAAGGACAATCTTCGATAATCTGTCATCCTTCATTCGTAGAACGTGGCCTAGCCATCTCAACCTTTCTTTCATTACAGCCCTGGAAAGCGGGATTGAACCACATTTTTCGTACAACTTTTTTTGCCAGAAAATGTTTTGTGTTTTTGACGGCTAATTATAGAAATTATACACAATTGGTCGTAGTTTACATTTAGTTTTCATTAAATCCGTAAACGATTGTTTGTTTTTTTGTTTTTGCCATGGCCCGATGAGACTTCTGTAGCAATAAATATCTATCTATCTATCTATATCATGGTAGCAGCATTGTAAGTATTATTAATTATAAGTATTATTAATTATATTCCGTATTTTATAGCTCGTTACGTTCCTAATTTACGCTTTTATTAATATAGTTAACAATGAAGACAAATCTTACGTTAAAACATAAAAATCATCTTGAAAGAAAAATAAACTCTCTTCAAAAAAAAATAAATAAAAACACAGTTACATCCCAAATATATACTCCGAAAGTGATAAATTCATCTAAATTTGACAAAGCTTTCAGCAAAGTTTATTATACAACGTGTATCCAACTCATATTGATATTAACGGAACTAACTATGAAAACAAATCATGCATGAAAAGCTTAACTTACATTCCTTATGCTCATTAAGTATCTAATTTATACTCATATTAATATAGGCAACTATGAAGACAAATCTTACATTAGAAACACGAAAATTTTCGTCACAGTAAAATAAGCATTCTTCTTTAACGAAACAACAATTTACATTTGCATCCCCCATATTTTGCAATTACTCTGAAAGTGACACATTTATTTAAATTTGATAGATTTTTAGTGAAATTTATTATATAAATAATTACGTATCTAACTTGTACTGAAATAGCTGATTTAACTAACTATGAAACCAAATCATGTATGAAAAGCACCAATCATATTCCTTATTATATAGCTAATTTATCTTTATGTTAAAATTATTAAATATGAAGACAAATTTCACGCATAAAACATAAAATACAGTCTTCTTAAAACAGAAACTTAAACTCTCATCATTTAAGAAACAAGGTACAATCTTGTTGTTAATATTTACAATTATTTTGAAAATCATATTTTTAGTGGAATTTCATGGAATTTTCAGTGGAAATAATGAAAATTTTCAGTGTATTTTTCCTGGGTCTAAGCTGGGCTATGAGTCCGCTCCCTAAAATACTGTTGAAATACAATAACTTTTTGGTAACAAGGGCCTCAACATGAAAAAATTAAATGTCTTAATATGCTTTTTGCAAGGAACGTGCAAAACAGAACTAAGCTTATGGGGGGCCGATTAAAACTTATCCTGCCAATACTTATACAACTCATACAACACTGTTCATATAGTTTGCAGATCACTAATATTGAAATTGATACTATTTTGACGTCACTCATCAATTTGTATACAAAGATTCAATTTTTTTTGTAAAAAAAATGTAATTTTATTTTGAATATTGTGCTTTATCAATTCCAAAAGTATGTACATGTAGCAATTTCATTTAAAATTAGCTCTTAAATAGCTCTCTATGACGTTAAAGTGCCCTGCTAGTAGTGGAAAAAAAAAGAAAAGAAAAAAGAGGAAAAGAAAAAAGTGATTTTCCTTATTGTTTAAGCCAGAAGACTGTAATTTCCCTGTATTTCGGTCATGGCATCAAATTCTTTTTTTAGATAGTATCGAGATAATATTGTTAAGATAATTTTAGATTAAAAAAAAAATAGTTTTAAATGTTATTTTTAGATAGTTCTCAAGATAGTCTCTGTAAAAAAAAATGGTTGCATTTTAAATATTGCGTTTTATTAATTTCAAAAGTATGTATATGTAGCAATTTCTTTTAAAATGAGTTCTTAAATAGATCTCTATGAGATTCAAGTGCCCTGCTAGCAGTAGAGGAAAGAAAAAGGAAAAAAGAGGACACAGTGTTACCCATGTAAAAAAGTGATTTTCCTTATTGTTTAAGCCAGAAGACTGTAATTTTCCTGTATAGGGTTTTCGGCCATGGCATCAATTTTTTTTTTAGATAGTTTCAGAACAGTTTTTTTAGATAGTTTTATACCGTTTTTTTTGGATAGTTTCAAAGGTTTTTTAAAGATATTTTTCAAGACAGTTTTTTGTAAAAAAAAGGAATTATTTTAAGGAATTATTTAATTATAAGAAAAACAAAAAATCTGAGTGAAATTTTGGCGAAAAAGAAGCAAAAATAGCATGAATATTAGGTCAGAAGACCAAATCGAGTTTAGACAGATCTGGTTGTGTGGCGAGACAATAGTTTTTTCTATCCCAAACTATTTCTTCAAAGTTAAGAAGATGAGAATAAAGAAAAAAAGCATCTCCTACAAATGGATTTTTTGTATTTTGGACAGCCCATGTGTCTGCATACAAATTATAAGTTCTAGATATTAGCCATACTCCTTATCATAAAACCAATTATGCTCTGCACTTAAACTTAAGTTAATAAGAAGACAAATTTTTAGTAAAAACACCATCTTCCAGAACAAAAAATGGATTTTATTCGTATCATTTGCCAAACTTTACCCATTTTCTTCTAAATACATTGCAATTACCCTGAAGATGATAGTTTCATTGGAATTTTCTATATCTCATGGTGAAATTTAACTAGAACTTTCAGTGAAAAGATTCAATGTAGCTATATTACACCCCAGGCTTCAATTTGGTTCTGGGCACATTATTGGAAGTTCCACAGACTCATCAGCAAACAAATTATACAATAAACCACTTAAAGAACTTTACAACAAAAACACCCTCAACAAGACACTTACTCAGCAAGAACCTAAAGCCAGTAAAACAAGAGCTAAGAGCTCATATGGCACTTGTGACGAGGCGAGAAGAGCTAAGAGCCAAGAGATCATATGGTATGAGCTCTAACAAAATTCTATGAATCAATAGATTGATTTAAAAAGGAAAATAAGAGGCTTAATGCCGGTCAGGATTTAAAATAAGAGCTCTGACTCACGATGTCCTTCTAAATATCAAAATTCATTAAGATCCGATCACCCACTCGTAAGTTATAAATGCCTCATTTTTTCTAATTTTTCCTCTCCCTTTAGCCCCTCAGATCGTCGAATTTGGAAAACGACTTTATCAAGTCAAATTGTGCACCTCCCTGACACGCTTACCAATTTTCATCGTCCTAGCACGTCCAGAAGCACCAAACTCGCCAAATCACTGAACCCCTCCCCCCAACTCCTCCAAAGAGAGCGAATCCACTACGATTCTGTCAATCACGTATCAAGGACATTTGTTTATTCTATCCACCAAGCTTCATCTCGATTCCTCCACCCCAAGTGTTTTTCCAAGATATTCCCCTCCAACTCCCCCCAATGTCAAAAGATCTGGTCGGGATTTGAAATAAGAGCTCTGAGACATGAATTCCTTCTAAAAATCAAATTTCATTAAGATCCGTTCATCTATTCGTAAGATAAAAATACCCCAATTTTCACATTTTCCAAGAATTCTGGTTTCCCCCTCCAACTCCCCCCCAATGTCATAGGATCTGGTCGGAATTTAAAATTAGAACTTTAAAGCACAAGATCCTTCTAAATATCAAATTTCATTAAGATCTGGTCACCCTTTCGTAAGTTACAAATATCTCAATTTTCAAAATTACCCTTCCCCCCAATTCCACCAAAGAGAGCAGATCCGGTCCGGTTATGTCAGTCAAGTATCTTAGACAGGTTTCTATTCTTCCCATCCAGTTTCATCCAGATCTCACCACTTCAAGTATTTTCTAAGATTTCCGGTCTCCCCAACTGCCCCCCCCCCAATTACGCTTAATTCGGTTGAGATTTATAATAAGAGATCTGAGTTACGAGGTCCTTCTAAATATGAAGTTTCATGAAGATCCGATCACTCCTTCGCAAGTTAAAAATACGTATTTTTTTCTTATTTTTCAGAATTAACCCCCCCCCCCCCCAATAGAGCGGATCCGTTCCAATTATTTAAATCACGCATGTAAGACTTCTGCTTATTTTTCCCACCAGATTTCATCCCGATCCCTCCAATCTAAGCGTTAACCATGATTTTAGGTTCCCCCACCTCAAACTTCCCCAAAACTTCTCAAAACGTTTCCCCACCCCAAACTTCCCCCTAATGTCACCAGATCCGGTCAGGATTTAAAATAAGAGCTATGAGACACGATATCCTTCTAAATGTCAAATTTCATTGAGATCCGATCACCTGTTCGTAAGTTAAAAATTCCTCATTTTTTCTGATTTTTCAGAATTAACCCCTCCCCCAACTACCCCAAAGAGAGTGGATCCGTTCCGGTTATGTCAATCATGTATCTAGGACTTGTGCTCATTTTTCCCACCAAGTTTCATCACTCGATCCCTCCACTCTATGTGTTTTCCAAGTTTTAGGTCCCCCTCCCAAATCCCCCCCCCCAATGTCACCAGATCCGGTAGGGATTTAAAATAAGAGCTCTAAGACACGATATCCTTCTAAAAATCAAATTTCATTGAGATCCGATCACCCGTTCGTAAGTTAAAAATACCTCATTTTTGCTAATTTTTAAGAATTACTCCCCCCCAACTACCCCAAAGAGAGCGAATCAGTTCCGATTATGTTAATCATGTATCTGGGACTTGCGCTTATTTTCCCATTAAGTTTCATCCCAATCCCTCCACTCTAAGTGTTTTCCAAGATTTTAGGTTCCCCCCTCCAACTCCCCCCAATGTCATCAGATCCAGTCGGGATTTAAAATAAGAGCTTTAAAATTCCAAAAATCAAATTTCATTAAGATCCAATCACCCGCTCATAAGTTAAAAATACTTAATTTTTTCTATTTTTTCCGAATTAACCGGCCCCCCACTCCCCCCCCCAGATTGTCAAATCGGGAAAAAGATGATTTCTAATTTAATCTGGTCCGGTCCCTGATACGCTTGCCAAATTTCATCGTCCTAGCTTACCTGGAAGTGCCTAAAGTAGCAAAACCGCGACATTAGGTTTCCCCCTCCAACTCCCCCAATGTCATCAGATCCAGTCGGGATTTAAAATAAGAGCTCTAAGACACAATATCATTCCAAACATCAAATTTCATTAAGATCCAATTACCCGCTCATAAGTTAAAAATACTTCATTTTTTCTATTTTTTGCGAATTAACTTGCCCCCCACTCCCTCCCAGATGGTCAAATCGGGAAAACGACTATTTCTAATTTAATCTGGTCTGGTCCCTGATACGCTTGCCAAATTTCATCGTCTTAGCTTACCTGGAAGTGCCTAAAGTAGCAAAACCGGGACCGACAGACCGACAGACAGACAGACCGACAGAATTGGCGATTGCTATATGTCACTTGGTTAATACCAAGTGCCATAAAAAACCATCATAATCACTCATCTATGGTTCATGGTCCATCACATATGGTCCAAATAAAACAAAACACACTTTTTTTTTTTTTTACAAACAATGCATTATACATTCTTAATATAATATAGATTTACCGTAATTGATTTAATTATTAAGACAAAATTTCACGTTTCAAATCATAATAAAAATACATAAGAAAGATATTAAATTTTCTTCTCATTATTTATCCAAATCAGAAACACTCTGAATTTTTTTTTCTTACATTATTCTTATTAGAATCCAAATAACAAAAAAACTCTTTAAAAAGTTTGAAAATATTATATTTATTCTCATGAAAACATGAGATACATCCCCTTACTTGGGTTATTATCCTATGGGTTATATATAATTATAGTTCCTGTGAGTAGGATCATAAAAAAATTACGAAAAACACATACGCGTGTAGAAGACATAACTTTCATCTTAGCTAAATCTCCAACGAACAAGGCATAAGGCTTAGCTGGACGGTTTGGCGCTCCTAAAGCTTTTTCTAATGCCTGAAAAAAAAATTGGGTAAGTGCCAAGTTTCAACAACGGCCTAATCTGTTATAAATAATTAATAAGATCTTTGACGGAAGTGAACGGTAACTAAAGAGTCATTGATGCTTTTGGTAGCAGAAACACTAAAATTTGAAGTCTGAAAACAATCTCAAATTAAAACAAGTTCCCATAAGAATTTTTTTTTATTTTAGAACAAGGAGGAAAACACCCACTGGCGAAAATGCCTAATTTAAGGTATTACACCAAAAATATACCCACAAAAAGTTCAGTCTTAGTAAACCTAGTACAATCAAATCAACATGCCTGATAAGTTTGATTTATGCCATCTATGTAAAGAAATTTTAAACTTATTTTTATTGATAATTATGGCTACAAATGCACCTTTTTTCAGGGTCAACTGTACTAAAACAATAACAGTAGGAAATTGGGAAAGAGTTAAAACAAATGGACACATTTCGAGTTCTTTTTTTTAGTAAGAAAAGGATTGGAGCTGTAACACAGTCCTATCTTCGACAATTTTGTAAAAAAAAAAACATCCGAAAACTTTGCTCAAATAGTCAAAATCCCCAGCGATACACAGTTATGAGATTGATAATTATTTCAAACATTTAAAAAATTCCCTAACAAAGCGTCCGAATTTCCAATAGTATATTACCACGCGAGTGTTTTTCGTCAATTTAAGTGCAGAATGCACATACTAAAACCGTGAATCATCCTGAGTGAAAATTTATGTAGAAAACCTTTCCGTTTCTATATATCATACTCCAACGTGAGAGAACATTGCACCCTAAAAAATACAAGAAATCAAAAGCTGCGGACCACCCTTCCCTATGACTTATTTATAAAATCTATCCATTTCCAGCAGCATCTTGTCACACGAGGGTAAACTTTGCCCTTAAGAATGCCAGAAGTCTATAACAGCGTAGATAACTTATAGTGAATGCATACGTACGAAAACCTCTCCGTTTCAGTAAGTTACTGCAACACGAGATGTTTTTGTCCCTAAGATGCAAAAATATACATATACTACTACTAGCAACAACTCACTGTACCCCCAAGCCAACTGAGACCAAGACAGCTAAGCACACTCTTCCTGAATCCCAAACCTCCCTCTTTACACCCTCCCGAGAAGTTAAAATTTATGTTATATCCTTCCTTACGACGTCATACTGCCCTATTCTGGGACAACCATCTTTTCGTTTTCCCCTAGATGGTTGGCCCACAAGGACAATCTTTGGCAATTTCTCACCCCTCATCCGCAGATCGTATACTAGCCATATCTACCTTTCTCTCATTATAGCCCAAGAATGGAATTGAACCACATTTTTCGTACAGCTTGCTGTTTGAAATACCGTCATTTAAACGGGTACCGAAAATAATTCGTAAACAATTTCTCTGCAAAACATCTAACAAATCCTCCTCCGTCCTTCAGAGCGCCCAGATTTCACAAATATACTTGACCACAGTCATCACTGTACATTTCAATGTTCTAGTTTCGGTTCGCAGACTTAATTTCTTATTTTTCTGAACTCTGAAAAAAAAACCTGGGCCTTCTCTACTGTACTTTTAACATTTTCACTGGATCCACTCGATTGTCCACTCGATCAATCTTCTCGCTATCCAGTGCAACCTCTTCATCTTCGCTTATTCCTAGTCTTAACGACTTAGTCTTCTTCACATTAATTTCCAAACTTATTCTTACACCCTGCACTCTCAACTCCCGAAAAGATTAATTCATTTTGCTAACATTTTCATCAAGGATGCTCAAATCACCAGCATAATCTAAGTCTAGCGGAGTTTTGTTTCCCTATTTGGTTCCGTGTTCTTGCATTGTCTTTTCTTTGCTGCTTAGAACACAGTCGATCAAAATGATCCATATAAACGAGAATAGAACACAACCTTACTTAACTACTGATTCAATTCTTTTAACGTACATATATGACCTAAGGCTTATAGAGGTTGGGTTAAAAACCCCTGCCTCTAACATTTCCAATAGCTTGGGATGGTTTCTTCACTAGAACTAAGGCAGCAATGCGCTAAATTCTAAATTACTCCCCTCTGACAAGACCAACCTAAAACTTAAAAGGAAAAAGATCAAATTTTAATTCGTACGCTTAGGGATAGGAAAATATCAGCAGGAAAATTAAAAAAAAACTTTCCTTCAAAGATATGCACGGAAATCACTGTTGTCCTGTGGTGGCTGTTTGTTGGTGGCTGTTGTGGTGGTGAGTTTGACCTTAGCTTGGTAATAAAGGACCCAGAGATTGAGCCCGGCTATAGCAACGCTATACAGGACCGACGCAGGGAACTTAGTAGTCAAGAAGCGTCGTCAATCCAATTACTTACTTAAGCATCATCTTGATTGACATCATTTACCCTGCCAGCAGCATTTTTGTAGACGGGCCATTTTTGAAACGGCGGCTGTGATTGGACAGTCAATATAATTGTCCAGCCTTCGAATATTCTGACGACTATTATTGGCTGTCCAGTCGAAGCTGGCCCTGCAGCTGGCAGGGTGAAGGATGTCAATCAAGAGGAGAATTACTTACACGGAAGTCCTAATTTTTTATTTGGCTGTAATTTTGGCCTTGATCAGAATCATACTGGCTAGATAAAATACTGCCATTTGTAACCAAAACTCACCTTGTAATCTTACACGCAGTTTCACCGAAAATATCCTGCTAGAAGTTTGTTGCTGGCCAGAAGAGTTTTTAGAAATAACATAATCAATAAAATAAAAAAAAATAATTGAAAATAAAGGATATTTCAACAATTCAGGAGTACTTACTCAATTACTCAAAACAAGACACATGCCGTTCCACCCAAAATGGGCTTGAAAAGGGCTTTGGAGAAAATGGTTCCATTGGTTTCTGTCTTTTGTGCATGGTCGATTAAACTCTAGCCACGCCTTGTCGAACTTTTAACTTTACTTCTGGAATCCCCCCCAGTGGTTCAGTATCCCTTCTCACGATATTATGCCAGGATTTTATCAGGCCACCTGCGTTTTTCTTAGAAGAACAAGGGGGGTCTTCTAGCAAAGTCTGGTAGTTTAGGCTCATTTCCTGTAACCTCATCACTTAACCTAACCACTTGACGACGTCTTTTCTTGATCATGGTCGAATTGGCTTCAGGTTAGTTAAAATCATGTAGATAGTATGTTTGCCAAGTGTACACGGCAGGGTTCTGGTTGTATATTTTCTATGTATTCTTGTACTGTCGAGAGTATCCGGTGTTTTCAAATATTACAATTTTTTTACAAGTGAGATTTTATGATGTGGTACTATATGATGCAACTACCATTCGAGTGAACCAAAGGCGATCAAAACCCCACGAAGTGTGCTTTTTGTAAGCGCATTTTTATACGTCTGTCTATCCTCCCAATGAAATTACAGCTGAACTGTTCAAGCTAGAAAAATTACATTTTGCAGAATAGCTTTAAAATCACTAGGCCATAAAAATCGGAGATCTGATATCATAATAAAATGTCTGCGAGGATCAAAAGGCCTAAACTGTCGACCATAGGAGGGAGGTGGTATGTGTTCTATATTTGCGATTGTCAAAGGCATCCCATTCTTTCTACGATCTTCTGCTATTATAAGCGTTCCAGGGTGCAAGGCTCGAGCTTCCAATCGTGATGATGAACGAAAATGAGAGGAGGGAGGATGATCAGGCTATATTTGTGAGGGTCGAGGGCCCAAAAAAAAAACGGAGCGAAGTGACGAAAACCTGGCGATGAAGCTCCATACCAGAAGTTTTGATGCTGGTTGGAAGTTTTTCTAAATAACGTATTAATACTTTTCTCGAGAAAGTGATCTGATCACATTTAAAGCTTAGAAGCAAACATTCATTCAAGAAATGTTAATGCTATAGAAGAAATACTTCTTATATTCGAAATTTTTATAATTGTCTTTCATTCTCTTTGCCAAATGTTTGACGTGGAGATGTTCCGGGGGAATTACCCAGGGTTTTTTCCGCGTATTTTGATTCCCGGGAAACAATTTCCACGGAAGGGGACATTTCTGGAGTGACCGGGAAACCGAGGCCCAACATAGTTTTCATAGGGGGTTCAGCCCTTGGAGCATACAAGGGCAGAAGGTACTTGTATGATATATACCCTACCTAATGTTCATCTAATATGTTTCTCTGACGCTCATTCCTAAAGAAATATACCAAAGTAAGATAAAAATATAATACTTTAGAAAAAAATTTGGGCTATATATTTGCAAATTAGAACGGGAGGGGTTAGTATAGTGGGTCTACCTGACTAATGTGTTAGGTACAATTATTTTGCATATTATATAGAAATAATTGTTTTCTAACTTCACACTGTCGAAGTACTTTACCCCCCACCCCAATGTGAAAATATATAGCCCAAACTATATATTTTCCATCTATTCTTTGTCTCTTTGTCTCAGTTCTCTTTGTCTGGTCTCACACTAAGCTGAAAGAAACTAACGAGAAAAATCGGTTCTATAATGCGTCAATGAATGAACAACTTGAACGGTAGGGCATTTATCATACAAGTACCAGGCAGAACACCAGCGCTTCATACTATAGCGAGCAAAGTGAGCAGAGTGAGATGATGTCAGGCTATAATTGCGATGACCGAAGGCCCAGCGAGCAGTGAGGCGATAAAAAGGCGGTGAAGCATGATCTTCTTTACAAACCTTTTTTATAATAGCTTTTATCGTGATATTGATGAGCATCATGCATGGGTAATCTAGATTTTTGCGAGTATGTTATATACAATTGAAAACAGGAATAACTTACGATTCTAGCATGATTTTCTTTGCAAACCCTTTTTATAATAACTTTTTCATCATCTGATAGATCAGCTTCATAGCTTTTTTGTCTCTCCCTATATTCTTTTAAATCTTGAAGGTAGGATTTGACGTATATCTCTTTCTGCTCCTTTGGTAATGTCTTCCACTCTTCTATCAAATAGTCTCTTCTTTCTGCAACATAGAAGAAAACATTATTGACATAATAACTGTTCTCTCTGGTGAAAACAAAAAAGTAAAGGAGCTTTTATTTATGACGAAATAATCCAGCTTCAAGCCTTGACAATTTAAGATTGAATTACAATCTTAATTGTAATCTTAATCTTAATCAATCTTAATTGAATTACAAGCTTTTATTTATGACGAAAGCTTCAAGCCTTGACAATTGAAGATTGAATTACAATCTTTCTCGGGAATTTGTTCGGAAATATAGAGATCAAATTTTACTTTTTCTCCTAGCTAATATATTCACTTTCCAACGATATCTTATCTAGATCATAAACGTACTTTTTCTTCGAAAACATCGATCAGTGATAAATTAAGAACACAGAGGCCAGTTGACCTTTCTATTGAAACTTACGAACGATGTTAAACTTCTATAAATTGTAATAGTTGCTTTATTTAGCAATTACTATATCCGATTCTGTCACTTCTTCAGTGTTGTTTAACAATTGTGCTACCGGTGCTCAGGATAAGCTGAACTGTACTTTTATCTTCAAAGGAGTCGATATTTCATTAGTTACGTTTACAGATGAACTACTAAACCTTTCCTGCACTTTTCAAGGATGCTCTTCAACCTTTGAGTTTCTCTAAGAAGAGTACGAACAATTAATTGTAATCTTAATCAATCTTAATTGAATTACAAGCTTTTATTTATGACGAAATAATCCAGCTTCAAGCCTAGACAGTTTAAGATTGAATTACAATCTTTCTCAGGAATCATTTTTATCCAAACCATATAGAAAACAAATAGTCTACTCCTTATTTGCTTTAAAAAAACAAACAAACCTAGCTATAAACAAAATCAAGCATCAATTTGTGTTGAGCATTGCAAGTCATCTGATAAAGTAAAGGATAACATTTTTTTACATCACTGAGCAGTTCTGCATTGGACGTCCTCTTAATATGGGAACTTTTCCTAGGAGCTGGTTACGTTATCAAGTTGAAACTTTCAGTGTGTTGAGAGGGATGTTGAAAATAAAATAGCAACTAAAAATACTAAGTGCATACCACTACTGCAACTATTGCTACTATTAAAGCTAAGGGTATTAAGGTGAAGCTTTAAGGGATGTTAAGGGGGTAGGAACGTTGAACTAAATCAAAACACACTTTGCATGTAGATTGTCAAAAGGGTTTACCAGGAACATCTCAAAACGAAAGAAACGTAAGGAAGAGAGAAACGAAGATAATAATAGCCAGAAAAAAAGAAAAAAAAGAAAGTACTATGCAAACATTTCGGTCAAGGCCTCGGTTCTTCAGTGCAAATAATAGAAAATACAGATGAAAATTCAAAAAATAAACTAAAAATGAAATTTTGAAACAAACACTGAAATTGAAATAGGAAATACTCCTTCAAAGCAACGGTGAAAGGATAACTGAATAAAAAATTATAATCCCGAGTAACATTTCATATTTTAGTGTCTGTGTTTGTTTTAATGTTTGGTATTTATTTCATGTTTAGAATTTTTGTATATATTTTGTTATTGTTTGCACTGAAAATAGTTAAGCGAACATCTTGACCGAAATATCTACATACTCCTCTTGTTTTTTTTTTCACTGGCTGTTATTATCGTCGTTTCTCTCTTCTTTACGTTTCTTTAATCTTTTCATGATTAGCCAGCGTGGTCTCAGAAATCGTTTAAGAATATCTCGGGAACGGCTTCAATTATTAAACTGAAACTTTCACGGTATGTTTAGCAGGGACGCAGCTAAGGGACGGAGACTCCTTCTGAAGTTCTTGGAACTTTTAGCGTCTTAATTTACCTTATGTGTCCACATTTGTCAGCCCACTGGAAGATTTTGTCAGTCCATTATTTATATCCCCCTCCACATTCAAAACCCTAGCTTCACCCCTGATGTTGAGGCAACATTTAAGGTAACCAAAGGCATACTGTCCATGCTGCAACTACTACTAAGATTACTACACCTAGTGAGGCTAATGGTATTAAGGTGAAACTTTCGGGGAATGTTTAGGGGAAACTAAATACAAAAAAAAATTCAAAGAAATTAAAATGAATTAAATAAATAAGCAGGAAAATTAATCAAATTAATTAATCAAATAAATTAAAACAAAAATTAAAGCAACTAAATGCATGCTGGTTTTCAAAAGGGCATATAAGCAATATCTTAGGAATGACTTAGAGTATTCAGTTAAAAGTTTTAGGGCATATTGACCGGGATGCTGAACTAGTCAAAAGAAACTATGTGCATGTTATCATTATTACTGCTGCTACGACTGTCATATCTACTTAGGCTAAATGTATTAACGGAAAACTTCCAGGGAACATTAGAGGGATGCTGAACGAAACTAAAAGGCACTGTGTACATTCGGGTGGTCAAAGGATGTATTTCTCAGGAATAGTAATTTATCAGCAATTGTCAAAGCATTTTTCTCAGGAACGTCTTAGAATATATACTTGAAACTTTCAGAGCTTGTTGAGAGGGATGCTGAACTAACAAAAAATCACTTTTGCATACTGCTACTAATAGTAAGGCAAAGGGTAAGACGGTGAAACTTTCAGGTAATGTGTAGGGACATGTTAAACTGAATCATAACAGACTCTGAGCATGCAGGTGGTCAAAAGGGCATTACAATAATATCACAGAAATAGTTTAGGGTATTAAGCTGAAACTTTCAGGGCATGTTAAGGGGAATTTGAACTCACAAAAGGTACTATGTGGATACTATTACTAATGCTACTGCAATGACGACTATTGGTACTGAATCCAAACGTATTACAGTGAAACTTTCAGAGAATGTGTAGGAGCATGTTGAACCGACCAAAAGGCACTATATGAATAATAATACTACTGCTAAAACTACTGCTAAGGCTAATGTCGGGGGTTGCGTTGATTATGGAATTAAAAGACAATGTTTAAAATAAATTAATTTTTGGCACAAAAAACTACATCTTTGTATACAAGATGACGAATAACAAAATAGTGGTAGGCTACAACCATAGATAATGTCCCTTGCCGTTTAATTTTTGATTACTATGGGTAATGGCTCGTCCTCTACTAGGTCAAATTACTGCTGCAACGATGATTACTGTAATCATTATCCCTGATTTTGCCAATCAGATTTAAGTTGTCAAGTAATACCTTGTCCTTTTTCAATAAACCAAGTGAAAAGATATTCAATAATAAAACATCACTAATGCGTGCAAATGACAAAAAACCCTTTAATAAAACTGAATCTCTAGGAAATTTTATATAGTTAACTAAAAACACAAATTATGTACATTGTCCTTTTTCAATTTCACGCCCTTTTCCATTTCTCTTCTGATTTAGTTTGTCTTTCAATGTTGATAAGATGGGTAATTTTCGTATTTCACGCATATTTAGATTAATTATATTTTTGCTATTTGCGTATTTTCAATATATTATATGTAGATTTTACTCTTTATACGTCTTTATCATATTATATATATATATATATATATATATATATATATATATATATATATATATATATATATATATATATATATATATATATATATATATATATATATATATATATATGCTATACATTGCATATTATTGCAGTCATTTAATGTATCTATTTTTATGTTTTTTGCATACATATGTTACATATTTCACCTATTTCTGATAATTTCTAATAACATAGTCAATAATCAGAGTCACAATAAATCGACTTATTACCGACTTAATCTGACATCAATTGCTTCAAGAGAGGATTGACAGTTTTATAATATAGTTCAGCTTACAGAAGTACAAAGAGGTAAATAAGAGAAATTTAAACTGTGACCAAATAAGAGAGGTTACCGTGAATGTTCGAAATCTAGTTAATGTCGACATTCACCAGTGAATGTCCGAAATTCATTTTCTTCTGCTTGGATTCAATTAGCTTTGCGAGTCAGCTTCTTCAGTCTTACGCAAGCCATGACGGTAAAAGTTAAAGTTAGGTAATACTAATTTAGTTTAGGTTAAATTTAATTATAAATATCAGAAATGGGTTAAACACCTAACTTAACCTAATCCAACCTAACCTATCATCATCAAACCTTGCATTAAACTGTAAAAGTTGACTAGCAACGCTCACTAAATCCAAGGAGAAAAAAGTATTTCGGACATTCACAAGTGAAAATTAACATTCAAGATATTCGGACGTTCAGATATTCAGTATTGATTTGTAGTTCAAGGTGAAAACATCTGTCTAGAATTGGATATTACAAATTTCAAACCAATAAGCTTTTTCAGTGAATTTTAATCCCTGCGAACTAGTTAGATTTCGCAATACCTGGCAAAGGATTAAAGTTCGTGACCTTGAGTAATATTATTACGCAACATTTCAGTAAGTGAGAGATAATCCTATGGTCATAATTATCAAATCATCTAGACTCATTAATTATTTTTGAAAATTTTTACTTATAAGCGAGCAGAAGAGGGGAGGTTTTATGTAGCAAGCGTCGTTGTACCTGCCGGGAGTGTGTCTCCCTTAAATTGCGGGGAATAGATAGCAGGAGCCTACGCTTCCCTCGCTTATTGGTGTTTTGAGCTTCTGAATTTTAGCCAAGTACCATTCAGCTTTAGTGCGGTTAAGACGTGTTTTGCCCATGGTTATGTTTCTGACTCGGAATTGGATTAATGGACTATTTTCATGAAAGCAGACTCTGATTCGGATACGGACTGCTTTGTTTATGCCCCGGTTCTGAACTTTCTGCAATATAATAATGAAAAAGGTGTCGAAGCTACAGTGATCTTAAAATTTGCGGTCGAATTCTTCGAGTCAAGTGATATTGCCAAATCGAAGAAAATCCTGTGGGATTCGCTGCCGAAATTGACCGAGCCCTATTCAAGGCGCACGGGTTCAAACGCAGCTTTGAATCATTTGAAAGACATTTTAGAACTTCTTCAAAATCAGAGTGCTTCCGAGGACATGCCTGTCTTTGTTATCCGTTCCCCAGCCGAAGTTCCCTGTATTCCAGCAGTTACTTACTCCAGGATAGCTTCTAAACTTAATGGAATTCAACAGACTCTTTCCCAAGTTAATGAGAAAATGTCAGATTATGATCTGAATTTCCCCAGCCTTCCGAGCAGTGCTACTGGTAGTGATATAAGCAAAGCCACTGCTATTATCACGAATGTACCGCGTGATATCGATAATGCATCTAAACCGAAGGAAAGAATTGACTGTATTTCTGGTCACGAGTGCATTGATACTGTTCGAGCCTCTGGTGATAAATTGATTGTGAAGATCGATAGCATGGCCGGTGCTGACTTTTGCAAATCTGCGCGCTCGGTTTTTCGTGATTGTGAAGCAAAAATGGTGGAAAAAAAGTTTTTTGGTATCATGAAAGGCGTTGCACAAGATCTTGATCTTGCGCCTCTTAAAGCTTGCAGGGGTGTTCGAGACGCTATGAGAATTGGGAGCTCAAATTGTGCGAAAATGACGTTCGAAAACGAAATTTCTCTTTCCTCGGCCCTTAAATCTGGACTGAAGATAGGCTATGAACTGTTCCGAGTGTATGAATATCGGCGAATTCCTAGGTGCTGCAGGAAATGTCAATCACTTGACCACCTTGCTGCAAAATGTCCCGATAAAAACTGCATATGCTCACGGTGCTCTGGCCCCCATATGAACTCCAGTGACTCACCTTGCAGTAACACTCCAAAGTGTGCAAATTGTAGTGGAGATCATGTTGCTTACAGTTTTCGTTGCTCCAAACTAAAGGCTCTTGCTAATTCCAAAGTTCCACGGCCTTCTCGCTTGCAATCATGAATGAGTAAAAAGTCTCAGTTTGTTCTTTCAACATCAATGGGACATAGGATTAAGTGTTAAACCTTGATGAGAAACTAGCTAATCATAATGTTGTTCTCTTACAAGAACACCTGCTCCCAAGTTGCAGTGTAAACTTTCTAAGGCGAAGTTCTCAACATGCTGTTTTCATCACGAATGCCCGACGTACCCGAGGCAGGCCTTCTGGCGGTCTTGCCTGTATAATTAAGCGATCTCTGCCTAGCTATTTGTCTCCTAGCTGCTACCAATCCTCTGAACACTATCTTGCAATCCGGTTTGCAGACGTGATCATAATCAACGCCTATTTGCCCCATGATAGAAAATCTGTTTCTTCCTTCTCCAGCTATGCGAATGCCTGCAATAAATTAAAGACTCTCATATCTGGTATTGAACGTCTGGGATACAAGTGGGTATTTATAGGCGACGTCAACTGTGACATCACCGTTTCCTCGACACGAAAGGAAGCGCTTTTTCAGTGTCTACCCTCAGTATTTAAGGTCCTAACGAAAGACCTCAGTTTTACATATATCAACTGTAGTGGTTCTGTCTCAAATTTAGACCACTGTATCTGCTATCATTCATTACAAACTTCAGCAGTGTATGTTGATGAAGATGAAAGAGATTATGATCATTTACCTCTGAATTTTGATATTACGATTACTTCTGACGTATAGTCGAACCAACCCTCAATGTCGCATAAGTGGTTTGAAAAACGTGTTGGTCTAGTGCGATCATGCCTCTTTACCTTGCTAACCTTGGAGCTCTACTGTCCACCGTACATGTCCCTTTCCATTTTCTTTGCACAAATGCGTACCCTATTATTGACAATGCTCGTGCTGATTTGAATCGCTATTATCGTGACATTATCTTATGTATAAAGCAAGCTGAAGATGTGGCCATCCCGCTGATCCGTGTCAGGCGGAATACCCAAAAACCAATTTGGAAGTGTGATCCTTTGCTGAAAAAAGTCAAGAATAAGGCCAAATTCTGGTTAAGAATCTGGTCTGCCTGTGGTCGACCTTCTCGGGGTACTGTGTTTGATCTAAAACAAAAGACGAAACTCGAATATAAACGCCATCTTCGTGCCGTTCGTTACTCCGGTGAAACTTTTCCGAAAAGTAATAGTGAGTGGCGAAAAGTGATAAATTCTGCCAAGTTTCCGGATGCAAGTTCTAGTGATATTATATCTCGTCCATCTTGGATCGAACATTATTCAAAAATATTTTCGAAAGTTAATTATGCAGTGCATAAGCGTTTCTCGTGTTTGCTTGAAAAAAATTTGCCGTCACGTTTATGTCAGAGACATGTGATTCCAGTTGAAAAGTGGGCTATTATTAAAGGTATTAAGGGTTTAAAATCAAAATCTTTGGATATTGATGGGATTAGTGTTTTGAATCTTGTTCCGAATTCTTTTGAACTGGTATCTCATCTCCAACTGTTTTTTCAAATGTGTTTGAGTAGTTCGTGTGTGCCCGATTCGTTCCTATGCGGTAGCGGTACGTCACTTCTAAAAAAAGGAAAAGATCCGGTTTCTTGTAGTTCTTATAGGCCGATAACGGTAGCTTGTACTCTTAGCAAGCTTTTCGAACACCTCCTACTACCTTATATCACCAAGCTTGCTCTAAATGATGATAATCAATTTGGTTTTAGATCTGGGCTAGGCTGTCAGCATGCTCACCGTGCTTTGACTTCTTTATTAAAAGATGTCCATCGCACTCGTCGCGTACTTCATTTCGCAACCCTAGACTTGTCTAAAGCATTTGACAGTATTTGTCATACTCAAGCATGGACAGCATTATGCCAGAGAGGAGTAAATCCGTCGGTAATTCACGTGCTTCGTTTTTGGTTCTCCCATTCTTACCTTCGTCTTAAGTCATTAAATAATTCTTATTTTGGTCATATCCCTGTTCGTTGCGGTGTAAGACAAAGGGGAGTTCTTTCGCCGTATATTTTTAATGCTTGTATTGAAAATGTATTATCAAAAATATCGACTACGTGCCTAATAGGACCATCTGATATCTCATATCTGGCTTGAGCAGATGACCTTCTTCTGATTAGTCAAACTGAGTCTGGTCTTGCCCGGTCAGTGAAGTCAGTTACTTCTGCTTTCCGCGATATCGGCCTGTACCTAAATATTGATAAGTGCGAGTTTCTTGTTTTCAACGGTAATAATTGTTCAGAATCACTATATTGCGATGGTTTTAGTATTCCTCGTGTTAAATCGTTTCGTTGGCTTGGTATAACAGTATGCGATTCTATGAATGCTCTCCGGTCTCGTGCTGTCAAAGATATTAGTGATAAGCTGAGGCTCGGTTACTCTAAGATTGTAGCAAATCGTGGACATTATAGGAGAAGAGCGCTAACTCGGCTTTACTCAAATTTTTGTGATCATTCTGTGCTCTTCTGTTCTGGTATTAGGCCACTTCTGTTGACTGGTGATCTAAAGCGTATTCGCATAAATTATTACCGGTACTGCAAATTTCTTTTATATCTACCTCGTTCTAACCGGAATACAAAACTGGTTAAAAAGTATTGTGCGACAGATATTAGTGGTGCTTTCGAAAAATTATCTGCGAAGCTAGCTATTGAAGCGCTTTATAGGCTAGAATGTTTTCATCGCCTTATCCGTCTTTTTTCTGTATGTGATTAAATTTGTTTCTTTTGTATTACTTTTGCTTGTTTTTCTTTTGTATTTTACTCCACTTAACCTCTGTTTTGTGAAGTAGGTGATAAATAAATTATATATATATCTTTTGGTAAAGAAATGGGAATTATTACCCTGGCGTAGAAATCAGGAAAACACACACATAAAACACAAATCATAAATGAAATAGAAAGCGACTAAATTCAAAATGATCCACGAGGGGCTATCTGACCCTTCGGTCGACTATTAAGCATTCAAAAAAAAAAAAAAAAACAAAAAAAAACATACTGATATCAATGATGACTCAGTTTGGTTAAGAGTCGAAATAGGAATGTTAAATTTCAGTGGAGTGTGAACTGCAATGCAGGATCAGAATTGAGAATAGTTTCAGCATTATAGAAGCATTGCGGAAGACACTAATATGCTATAACTAGACCAACAACTTTAAAAAAGTAGATTGGAACCCATAGATAAAAAATTTACAAAATAACAGGCAAATGGTTTACACGAGTGGTTAACACAAGTCATGTGAGGCTGACTGTTTCAGAGGCAACGCTATAGAGTTGCATATAGTAAGGCCACTCCAATGTTTAATTTTTTCCCCCAGAAGCACTTCATATGGAAGGGGTCGTCGTATAAACTTCAGGGAGGGGGGGGGCTCATTCGATTGAAATCGGAAGTTCTAATTCCCATTTAAAAAATCGAAGGAAATCCGAGAGCAACTAGTCCCCTTCCCCACGCCTTTCCCCCCACCCCAAACCCATCCGATAAAAATTATGAGACAGACACTTTTTAAAAAGAGTTCAAATATCAGATAATAAAAAATCTAGTGTCTATACAACCCCCCAGGGCCCGGGAGCAGGCATTGTAAGCTATGCTGTGGGCATATATGATTCTTATGGAAGGGATGCTCGTATAAACTTCACGGAGGTCTCATTTGATTGGAAGTTGAAAGTTCTAGCTCACCTTTTAAGAATCAAATGAGATCGGAGGGATTTATAAGAGTCAAATGAGATCGTATAAACTTCAGAGGGCTCATTTGATTTGGAAATTGAAAGTTTTAGTTAACTTTTTAAGAGTCAAAAGAGATCCAAGGGCAACTAGCCCCCTCCCTCGCTTTTTCCCCGAAACCGACCCAATAAAATTTTAAAATAGTCATTTTGTTAAAAATAGTTCAAAGGTCAGATAAGAAAAACTCTGGTGTTGACACAATCCCCGCCTGGGGACCCGGGGGAAGGCGTAAGTTATGCCTGATGGCATAAATGGTTTTCCTGGAAGGGAAACTCGTATAACTTCAGAGAGGGCTCATTTGATTGGAAATTGAAAGTTCTAGTTCACTTTTTCTGAGTCAAAAGAGATCAGATGGCAACTACCCCCCTCCCACATCCTTTTTCCCCCAAAAGGTATCCGAAATTTTTTTTGACATAGTCATTTTTTTAATAGTTCAAAGGTCAGATAAAAAAAAAATTGGTGTTGACACAGCCCCCTAGGGCCCGAGCAGGCGTTGTAAGTTATGTCCTGGGAGCATTTATGCTTCTTATGGACGGGATATTCGTATAAACTTTAGAGAGAGCTCATTTGATTGAAAATTGAAAGTTCTAGTTCACTTTTTAAGAGTCAACAGAGATCGGAAGGCAACTAGCCCCCCCCCCAACTTCTCTTTTCCCCAAACCCATTTAATACAAATTTTGTGATAGCAAATTTTTAAAAATTAGTTTAAAGGGCATATAACAAAGACTCCGGTGTCGACACAACGCCCTAGGGTTCCAGGAGCAGGCGTTGTAAGTTATGCCCTCTGGCTTATATGTTTCTTATGGAAGGGATGCTCGTATAAAATTCAGAGGGCTCATTTGATTGGAAACGGAAAGTTTTAGTTAACTTTTTAAGAGTCAAAAGAGATCTAAGGGCAACTAGCCCCCTACCCTTTTCCTCCAAACCCATCCAATACACATTTTGAGATAGTCGTTTTGTTACAAATAGTTCAAATGCCAAATAAGATAAACTCCAATGTCAACACAACCCCCTAGGGCCCAGGAGAAGGCGTTGTAAGTTATGCCCTGGGGGCATATATGGTCTTTATGGAAGGGATGCTCGTATAACTTTAGAAAGGGCTCATTTGATTAGAAACTGAAAGTTCTAGTTCATATTTTAGAGCCAAAAGAGATCCGGGGGGGGGGAACTAGCCCCAAGCCTTTTTCCAAACCCATCCAATACAAATTTTGATATAGGCATTTTGTTACAAATAGCATGTATTTGGAGCATATATTTCCCAGGCACATATTACCAGGGCATATATTTGGGAAAAAAGGGCGTGGGAGAGGAAGGGGCTAGTTGCCATTTGATCTCTTTTTACTCTGAAAAAGTGAACTAGAAGATTCAATTTCCAATTAAATGAGCACTCTATGAAGTTATACAAGCATCCCTTCCATACAAACAAATTATGTCCCCAGGGCATAACTTACAACACCTGTCCCTGGACCCCGGACGGGGAGAGGGGGGACTGTATCAATACCAGATTTTTTCTTATCTGACTTGTGAACGATTTTTAACAAAATGGCTATCTCAAAATTTTCAATGACTTTTTTTCTCCAAATACATCCAATACAAAATTTTGAGATAGGTATTTTATTTAAAAATAGTTCAAACATCAGATAACAAAAACTCCGGGGTCAATACAACCCCCCATAGCCCGGGGACAAGTGTTTTAAGTTATGCCCTTGAGGAGTATAAAGTTTTTATGTAAGTGTTGGTTGTATAAACTTCGAAGGTGGCTCATTTGACTGCAAATCGAAGTTCTAATTACGTTTTTATGAATCGAAAGTTAACGGAGGGAATATACCCCCCCCCCCTGACATACACACCCTTTATTCCCAAATGTATCTAATGAAAATTTTGAGATTATCAGTTTGTTTGAAATAGTCCAACGATCAGAAAACAAGAACTTCAAGTGTGGTGTCTCGGTACTGAAAAAAAAAATATCCGCCTCCCTAATCGCATACCTGTGGAGCGAACGATTTAAGCAAAAAAAAAAAACAAAAACATTAAAATTGTACGACATATATCATTCCAACATCGATAAGCAGAAACAACAGCTTGATAATCGAGAATCTGACCAATATTAAACACTTGTAATTTCTTAAAACAGTACGCGGTATCGTTCACATTTTCTACATGATTACAAGAAGACGTGCTGTTTCATTTGAAGAATCTGTACTCTTTTAAAATTTGCTAAAAATTACTAAACCAAAAAACTCAACCATAAGAAATATCAGGCGCAAAAATAATATGGTACATTAATAGAAACACTGGTACTGGTAAACATGCTTTAACCAGCCCGAAATTCCCAAACCTCTAGCAACTTTAGCTTTAACATGATCACTATGGGGCCTCCAAGATAAATTACAATTAAGCTGGAAGCCAAATTATGCACCAGTGACAAAGCCCTACCTTTAAAAAATATTTCTCCATCAACACTTGGCTGCTTACCAACTCTTCTAAATATCATAAAAATTAGTTTTTTTTTTAACATTCACTGACAAAGGTTTAAAATTGTAAATACAAAAAGGACTGTATACCCCTATTTATTTTTAACAACAATAGTTCAATAGAAAAATAGTTCAAAGACCAAATGACTATGCTTCCATGGTTGACCTCCCCCCCAACCCCGGGGAAATAGCTCAGAGTTACGAAACTTAATTATTGTTACTTTGATGATTGGATTTAGTGGTTTACGTGGTAACTTCGATTTATGGTTCAAGGGCTGTAAGTTATGCAAGTTGCTTATTGTTACTTTGATACTTTGTTTACTTTTATAACTCGTTTACTTTGATGCTTTTTTTTACTTTGATACGTTGGTACTTTGATATTGTCACTCTGGTACTAGCTTTTATACTTATAAAAGTCTGATGTTGAAAAAAATCTCATTTTGAAAGGAGATTTTCAAAAAAAAAATTAATTAAAAAAAATTTCCGAAAGTTTATTCTTCAATTATTTTCGAAATAATTGGGATTACGTTCTTCTAATGAATGGTCTCTTCAACAAACAAGAGTATGAGTAGTGCCCGTTTCCCAAACGGTAAAAGTATCATTCTCTTACTTAAATAACCAATGATACGTTGGTATTTTGATATTGTCACTTTGGTACTAGCTTTCATACTTTTATAAAAGTTTAATGTTGAAAAAAAATCTCATTTTGAAATAAGGAGTTTAAAAAAAAAAATAATAAAAAAAATTCCGAAAGTTTTTTTCCCAATTTTTTCCGAAAGAATTGGGGTTACGTACTTCTAATGAATGGTCTCTTCAACAAACAAGAGTATGGGTACTGCCCGTTTCCCAAACGGTAATAGTATCATTCTCTTACTAAAATAACCAATTCTCTTACTTAGAATTATCATTCTCTTACTTAAGTGGCTACTAAGTTCTGCACAATTAATTTATCTTTTTTTATTATAATAATTGGGAGAACCGAATTCAAAGACAAGTGAGCATTTGATTAAGGATTGGTTGCTAGACCGCAGTCATCTTCAGGGAGTAGCGGTTATGTACTTTTAATTAATGGTGTTTTCACAACAAACAAGAGTATGGCTACTGCCTGTTTGTCTAAGGGTAAAAGTGTCATTCTCTTACTTAAATAACTAATTCTCTTACTTAGAGTTACTTAATACTTAATAATTATAATAATAATTATAATAATAGTGATAATTACAATAATTATAATGTTATTATTATAATATTGTAATAATTATAATACAAACAATATTTGGGCCTAGAAATGTCAAAAATTTAAATCCAGCCCTGGGTGAAACAAAATCTTGAGCTGGTGAGCTTTCAGTAATTAATATCATCATATATTAAATATTCAGTTTAATTTAGTAGTTCTTACCAAAACAGAAATTAATTTAAAACAAGAGCTAAGAGCTCAAATGGCACTTGTAACGAGGCCGGAAGAGCCAAGAGCTCATATGGTATGAACTCAAGCAAAATTCTTAGAATCAATAGATTGATCTAAAAGGAAAATCAGAGGCTTAATCCCGGTCGGAATTTAAAATAAGAGCTCTGAGTAACGAGGCCCTTCTAAATATCAAAATTCATTAAGATCCGATCACACAATCGTAAGTTATAAATACCCCATTTTTTCTAATTTTTCCTCTCCCTTCAGCCCTCCGGACGGTCGAATCGGGGAAAACGACTTTATCAAGTCTATTTGTGCAGCTCCCTGACACGCCTACCAATTTTCATCGTCCTAGCACGTCCAGAAGCACTAAACTCACCAAAGCACTGATCCCCACCCCCTAACTCCCCTAAAGAGAGCGGATCCAGTACGGTTACGTCAATGACGTATCTATGACATTTAATTATTCTACTCGCCAAGTTTCATCCCGATTTCTCCACTCTAAGTGTTTTCCACTATTTCCGGTTTCCCCCTCCAACTCCCCCCAATGTGAACAGATCTAGTCCGAATTTGAAATAAGAGCTCTGCGACATGATTTCTTTCTAAATATCAAATTTCATTAAGATCTGGTTGCCCGTTCTTAAGTTAAAAATACCTCAATTTTTCGAATTTTTCCAAATTAACACCCCCTAGCTCCCCCAAAGAGAACGGATCCGTTCCAATTATTTCAGTCACGTATCTATAACTTGTGATTATTCTTCCCATCAAATTTCATCAGGATCTCTCCACTCTAAGCGATTTCCAAGATTTCCAGTTTCCAAGATTTCTGTTTCCCCCTCCAGGCCCCTATGTCCCCGGATCCGATTCGAATTGAAAATGGAGCACCTGAGATATAAAATACTTCTATATATCAAGTCTATATACAGTGGGTGTTCCGATCACCCATTCGTAAGATAGAGATACCTCAATTTTCACGTTTCCAAGAATTCCGGTTTCCCCCTCCAACTCCCCACAATATCACCGGATCTGGTCGGTATTTGAAATGAGAGCTCTAAAGCACAATATCCTTCTAAATATAAAATGTCATTAGGATCTGATCCCCGTTCGTAAGTTACAAATACCTCATTTTTTTCCAATTTTTCCAAATTACCCCCCCCCCCAAATACACAAAAAGAGAGCGGATCCGGTCCAGTTATGTCAGTCACGTATCTCGGAGTTGTTTTTATTCTTCCCACCAAGTTTCATCCTGATCCCTGCTTTAAGTGTTTTCCAATATTTCCGGTCCCCCCGGACATCTGCAGACGTCCGAGTCACGATGTCCTTCTAAATATGAAATTTCATTAAGATCTGATTACTCCCTCGTAAGTTAAAAATACCTCATTATTTCCAATTTTTCAGAATTACCCCCCCCCCCCCCAAATAGAGCGGATCCGTTCCACTTATGTCAATCATATATATAGGACTTCTGCTTATTTTTCCCACCAAGTTTCATCCCGATCCCTCCCCTCTAAGCATTTTCCAAGATTTTAGGTTCCCCCCCCCCCAACTTCCCCAAATGTCACCGTATCCGGTCGGGATGTAAAATAATAGCTCTGAGACACGATATCCTTCTAAATATCAAATTTCATTTAGATCCGATCACCCGTTTGTAAGTTAAAAATACCTCATTTTTTCTAATTTTTCCGATTTAACCGTCCCCCCGTTCAACCCATATGGTTGAATCGGAGAAACGACGATTTCTAATTTAATCTGGCCTGTTACGCCTGCCATATTTCATCGTCCTAGCTTACCTAGAAGTGCCTAAACTAGCAAAATCGGGACAGATAGTCAGACAGACCGACAGAATTTGCAATTGCTATATGTCACTTGGTAGATACCAAGTGCCATAAAACGACCAGAAATTACTATTAAAGAACAAATGAAACCCAAAACGAACAGAAATTGAATAAACAATCATTTATTGACTATTTCATTGGTTCTTTCCAAGACTTTTCAAGACAAATATAGCTTCACTACAAACAAGTGTCTGGGTACTGCCCCCTTCCCTTACTGTAAAAGTCTAAAACTTACTACGTCATTTCCAGTTATTGCAGCATTGAAAGTGAAAATAAATTTTCACTAGAATCAGTTCGATTGTATTTGTACTTTTCAAGACCATTCAAGCCACATATAGTTTTCAGTAAAGCGCCAATGATGCAGCAGGTTTTAGACTTTTACAGTGAAAGAAGGAGGCAAAACCCAAACTCATCTTTTTAGAGATTATGTTCGTTTTAAGCTTGATTTGCATATTCAATTTAAGTTTCACTCGTTTTAAGAGTTATTTACTCATTTATATTAGTGCCTATTGTACGTTTATTGGCTATGATTGTTTTTTTTTGTTTTTTTTCTGTTCATTTTGGGTTTCATTTATGCTTCAATAGCAAAATACTTTCGTTCGTTTTAAGCTCGATTTGTATATTCATTTTAAGCTTTACTAGTTTTAAGATTTATTTATTCATTTGTAATAGCACCAGTTGAATATTTTTTGCAATTATTGTTTATTTAATTTTTATTTGTTTTGGGTTTCCTTTATTCTTTAATAGTAATTTCTGATCGTATTGAGTTGAGTCATTGTAGGTTTCTATTTCTTCTGATTTTATGTTTAATATGACCCTTACTTTCCTTTAAAAAACTTCTTTTTCGGAAAGTTTTTGTTTAAAATTTATTTTCAAAAAATGCTTTCGAAAATGGTGGATTGGTTTTGTTGCCTCACCATGGTTTGATCCAGTTGTTTCAATAATTATATTGTTTAATGTTATTGTTGATTAATGTTACTGTTGGTTTTCTGTTTTTGAATTATTTTTTTTATCTAAAGTGTTTATTCTACTATTTATCTTTTGATGTAAGGAATTATAAATAAATATTATTATAATTTTATTATTATTACATCATATTTATTTTGTGTTTTAACAGGGAAGATAGGACTTTGTAGTCTGTTTGGCCTTTCTTTATTTGGCCAAATAAATAAAGGCTGAAGTTGTATTTGGTCTCCAAATTACTTTAATATATCAAGGGTATATCCAAGTCAAGGGGATGAAGGGTAGAATCTATTATCAGGATTATGCCGAGATCAAGAAGGTGGATATGCTATAAAACTTGAATGACTTGATTCGCTTCTAATAAATTCCTGGGATTGAAAATTGACCTACTTGGAGACAGCTATAGTTTATATTACACTCCCAATACTCTTTGTCACTATAATGTTTACAACTCAAGCCCCCTTCCCAATTTGATGCATGCAATAATTAGTTTGTCTTTAAATTATTATTGTTAATATAGCTGGACATAGGGGACAGTTTGGTCAGTCCTAAAATCGGTCAAAATGGTTCTCCATATAAAATAGCCTATAATGCACCTTTTTGTGCTTCCAGCCATCCTATTTAAAAATGAAATTCCTTGACCCTTTGAGCTAAAACTGTGAGCATCTATAGTGGTCAATCTGTCTCCTTTGTGGGGTCAGTCTAAGGGCTCTGAGGGATGATATATCAGAAAATGTTGCTTCTGAAAAGATAACAAATCATATCAAGTCCTTACGTTTGAAAGTAAAATTAGGAAACTTTTCTTTCATTTCTTCGCTTTTATCCACAGCATACTTTAGGAACAATGGTATTGGTTTCCTTGGTCTTTCTAACAACATCTGAGCTATTTTTGGGCCATATGATTGACGGATCTTTATGAGAGAAACTCCACTATGGTGGAAGGAGCGATAGCAAATTTTCCTGAAATGTAGATTAGTAAAATGTAGTAGCCTAATTGAGAAAAAAAAGTATCTTTAAAGACAAAGAGAGAAAAATTTTGAGATAAAAAGAAGTCTATAGCCAGTAAAAGGAAAAGAAAAGATGACAATCATAATGGATATTTCGCTTGCATAAAACTAGGCATATTCAGTGCTAAAAACAGAAATACTCTTAGACATAACCAATTAAAAGAGAAGAGATTAAATAAAATTTGGGGAAGAAAAGATGAATCAAAATTGAAATAAACCACCATATATTTAAAAATTGCTATTTCCATAGTAGGGATAGCTCTGTGCCGCGGCTTGTTGATTAAATCACAAGGGGCTCTGCCCATGGGGTCCCTGATGCCTGTACACTCGTTTTGTTGTACATTTTTGGCCTTTGACTGGCTTTGACTGTTATTGTGCTTGATGCAAATTTTCCAAGATTCCTGCATATTGCAACTATCAAATTGCTTGAGAGTGCTTTTCAACCCCTCCCCCTTTTTTAGCCTGCTTTGAAACTTTTAATTCATTTTGCTTGCTTAATTTATTATTGACTGAGCACTCCCCTCCCCCCTCTGCTTGTAGCCTATTTGTTTTATTTATTTGACATTCTACTTCTTTTTG
>NC_088872.1:49417258-49430673 GCF_032884065.1 Artemia franciscana | reverse complement strand
GATATTCTTTTGATAAAAATGATTCATTAAATAAAAAATTAATAAACAAACATAACATAAAAAATTCAAGAAAAAGAACAATATAAGAATTAATTAATAAAAGTAAATTGTAAAAAGTGTTAATAAATGACTGATGAATAAATACAGCCTAGCAGACCCAGAAATCACAGTTTCAAAACTTTGTAAAACCTTACAGAAGCTCATAGCAGGTTGTCCAAGGTCTAGTGTTCTGATCTGATGAGTTATTGAGTTTTCAGTTTATTTGTTTGAATATTTGTTTACTCTTCCATGCTGTATTTATTCCTGTTTGTGTCCGTTTTATTTTCTTCATTTGTTATCTGTCTTTTTTTTTGTTCTTGTAGATGGGTTGTCAGATAAATTAAAACGAAACAGAACTTTTCTATAAGCTATTACAGTTAATTTTCTTATTTCTATGAATCTTGAAAGTCTTGCAAAAACGGAGCAGCAAAAATGCTAGGGCCTAAAAGCGTAAAAGCTCTAAATCCAGCCCTGGGTGAAACAAAATCTTGAGCTGGTGAGCTTTCAGCAATTAATATCACAGTACATCAGATATTCGGTTTAATTTTATTAGTTCTTGCACAAACTGTTAGTTTATTTTGAAATGAAAAATTATTTGAAATAGGGAATTTTGAAAAACTTGAAACTTTGGCAAACAAAAACGAAAAAAATTAATTAAAAAAAAAAACTGTCCGAAAAGTTTTTTCTAAAGGAAAGTAAAAGTCATATTAAACTTAAGATGAGAATAAGTAGAAACCTACAATAAGTCAAACCCAAAATGACCAGAAACCACTATTAAAAAATAAATGAAACCCAAAACAAACAGAAATGAAATAAACAATTCCAGAAAAAAACATACAACAGGTACTAATATAAATGAATAAGTAAATCTTAAAACAAGTAAAGCTTAAGTTGAATATGCAAATCAAGCTGTTTTGCTTGATGTAACTGTACCAATTATGTTTATGATTAGGCTGAGTCACGAGGTACTTCTAAATATCAAAATTCATTAAGATCCGATCACCCACTCGTAAGTTATAAATGCCTCATTTTTTTCTAATTTTTCCTCTCCCTTCAGCCCCAGATGGTCGAATCGGGGAAAACGACTTTATCAAGTCAATTTGTGCAGCTCCCTGACACGCCTACCAATTTTCATCGTCCTAGCACTTCCAGAAGCACCAAACTTGCCAAAGCACTGAACCCCACCCCCTAACTGCCCCAAAAAGAGTGGATCCAGTACAGTTACGTCAATCACGTATCTACGACATTTGCTTATTCTACCCACCAAGTCTCATCCCGATTTCTCCACTCTAAGCGTTTTCCAAGATTTCCGGTTTCCCGCTCCAACTCCCCTAATGTCAACAGATCGGGTCGAGATTTGAAAAAAAGAGCTCTAAGACATGAGTTCCTTCTAAATATCAAATTTTATTAAGATCCTGTTCTTAAGTCAAAAATACCTCAATTTTTCTAATTTTTCCAAATCAACACCCCCCCCCCCCAGCTCCTCTAAAGAGAACAGATCCGTTCCAATTATGCCAATCACGTATCTATAACTTGTGCTTATTCTTCCCATCAAGTTTCATCCCGATCTCCCCTGTCCTGTTATGTCAGTCATCCTGTCCGGTTATGTCACTCATGTATCTTGGACATATTTTTATTCTTCCCACCAAGTTTCATCGTGATCTCCCCGCTTTAAGTGTTTTCCGATGAACATCAAATTTCATTGAGATCCGATCACTCCTTTGCAAGTTAAAAATACCTCATTTTTTTCTAATTCTCAGAATTAGCCCCCTCCCCTCAAACTCCCCCAAATAGAGCGGATCCGCTCCGGTTATGACAATCACGTATCTAGGACTTCAGATTATTTTTCCCACCAAGTTTCATCCCGATCCCTCCACTCTAAGAGTTTTTCAAGATTTTAGGTTCCCCTTCCTCCAACTCCCCAATGTCACCGGATCCGGAGGGTATCCGGTCCAGTTATGTCAGTCACGTATGTTGGACTTTTTATTCTTCCCACCAAGTTTCATTCTGATCTCTCCGCTTTAAGTGTTTTCCAAGATTTCCGGTTCCCCCCCCCCAACTTCACCTCCCCCTCCCAATGACTCTGGATCCGGTCGGGATTTAAAATAAGAGATCTGAGTTACGAGGTCCTTCTGAATACGAGATTTTATTAAGATCCGATCACTCCTTCATAAGTTAAAAATACCTCATTTTTTCTAATTTTTCGGAATTAACACCCCCCCCCCCCAAATCCCTCAAATAGAGCGGGTCCGTTCCGATTATATCAATCACATATCTAGGACTTCTGCTTATTTTTTCCACCATGTTTCATCCCGATCCCTCCACTTTAAGCGTCTTCCAAGATTTTAGGTTCCCCACCCAACTCCCCCCAATGTAGCCAGATCCAGTCGGAATTTAAAATAAGAGCTCCAAGACACGATATCCTGTTCGTAAGTTTAAAATACCTCATTTTTCTATTTTTTCTAATTTAACCGTCCCCCCACTCCGCCCCCCAAGATGGTCGAATCGGGGAAACGACAATTTCTAATTTAATCTGGTGTTGTTTCTGATACGCCTGTCAAATTTCATCGTCCTAGCTTACCTGGAAGTGCCTAAACTAGCAAAACCGGAACCGACAGACCAACAGAATTTGCAATCGCTACATTTCACTTGGTAGATACCAAGTAATAATATTGAAACTTACTGTTCAAGTATACAGTTACGATTTACTTCTTTTTTTATATATTATTTTTTCTTTATTTTCTTTCTTATCTTTTTCTTTTCTTTTTTTCTTTTTTTTAGTTGCAACATATGCAAACATATATATAACATGTGATTTACCTGATACTAAGGGGCTATTATTGCACCAGCACCATCTCACCAGTTTTTTTTTCATCAGTTATTAGCAGTCTTTTTTTTTGGCACTTGATATTAACCAAGTGACATATAGCAATCGCAAATTCTGTCGGTCTGTCGGTCCCGGTTTTGCTACTTTGGGCACTTCCAGGTAAGCTAGGACGATGAAATTTGGCAGGCGTACCAGGGACCGGACCAAATTAAATTCGAAATAGTCGTTTTTTCCAATTTTACCATCTGGGGGGGGGAGTGGGGGGCCCGTTAATTCGGAAAAAATAGAAAAATTGAAGTATTTTTAACTTACGAACGGTTGATCAGATCTTAATGAAATTTGATGTTTGGAAGGATATCGTGTCTCAGAGCTGTTGTTTTAAATCCCGACCGGATCTGGTGATATTGGGGGGGGGGAGTTGGGAGGGGGAAACCTAAAATCTTGGGAAACACTTAGAGTGGAGGGACCAGGATGAGACTTGGTGGGAAAAATAATCACAAGTCCTAGATACATGATTGACATAACCGGAACAGATCCGCTCTCTTTGGGGTAGTTGGGGGGGGGGGGGTAATTCTGAAAAATTAAAAAAAAATGAGGTATTTTTAACTTAGGAACGGGTGATCGGATCTCAATGAAATTTGATATTTAGAAGGATATCGTGTCTCAGAGCTCTTATTTTAAATCCCGACCAGATCTGGTGACATTGGGGGTGGGAGTTGGGAGGGGGAAACCTAAAACTTGGAAAACACTTAGAGTGGAGGGATCGGGATGAAACTTGGTGGGAAAAATAATAACAAGTCCTAGATACATGATTGACGTAACCGGAACAGATCCGCTCTCTTTGGGGTAGTTGGGGGGGGGGGGGTTAATTCTGAAAAATTAGAAAAACGAGGTATTTTTAACTTACGAACGGGTGATCGGATCTCAATTATCTGATGACATTTGGGGGGGAGTTGGGAAGGGGAAACTTAAAACTTGGAAAACACTTAGAGTGGAGTGATCGGGATGAAACTTGGTGGGAAAACCTAAAATGATGGAAAACGCTTAGATTGGAGGGATCGGGATGAAACTGAGTCTTAGATACGTGATTTACATAATTGGAATGGATCTGCTCGATTGGAGGGGGGGGGGTAATTCTGAAAAATTAGAAAAAATGACGTATTTTCAACTTACGAAGGAGTGATCGAATCTTAATGAAATTTCATATTTAGAAGGACCTCATAACTCAGATCTCTTATTTTAAATCTCAACCGGATCCAGCGTAATTGGGGGGGGGGGGCAGTTGGGGGTACCGGAAATCTTTGAAAATACTTAAAGCGGTGAGGTCAGGATGAAACTGGATGGGAAGAATAAAAACCTGTCTAAGATACGTGACTGACATAACCGGACCGGATCTGCTCTCTTTGGTGGATTTGGGGGGGGGGGATTTTGAAAATTGAGGTATTTGTAAATTACGAAAGGGTGACCAGATCTTGATGAAATTTGATATTTAGAAGGATCTTGTGCTTTAAAGCTCTAATTTTAAATTCCGACCAGATCCTGTGACATTGGGACGATTGGAGTGGGAAACCGGAATTCTTGGAAAACCTGAAAACTGGGGTATTTTTATCTTACGAATTGGTGATCGGATCTTAATGAAATTTGATATTTAGAAGGAATTCATGGCTCAGAGCTCTTATTTCAAGTTCCGACCAGATCTTTTGACATTGGAGGGAGTTGAAGGGGGAAATATTGGAAAACACTTTGAGTGGAGGAATCGGGATGAAGCTTGGTGGATAGAATAAGCGAATGTCCTTGATATGTGATTGACGGAACCGTACTGGATTCACTCTCTTTGGGGGAGTTGGGGGGAGTGGTTCAGTGATGTGGCGAGTTTGGTGCTTCTGGACGTGCTAGGACGATGAAAATTGGTAGGCCTGTCAGGGAGCTGCACAAATTGACTTGATAAAGTCGTTTTACCAGATTCGACCATCTGGGGGGCTAAAGGGGGAGGAAAAAATAGAAAAAATTAGGTACTTATAACATATGAATGGGTGATCGGATCTTAATGAATTTTGATATTTAGAAGGACATCGTGACTCAGAGCTCTTATTTTAAATCCTGACCGGCATTAAACCTCTTATTTTCCTTTTAATTCAATCTATATTCATAGAATTTTGTTAGAGCTCATACCATATGATCTCTTGGCTCTTAGCTCTTCATGCCTCGTCACAAGTGCCATATGAGCTCTTAGCTCTTGTTTACTTTTTAGATTCCTGGTAGTTGATTAACCAACAGTATCTACTTTGGGGCAATTAACAATTAAGTAATAATATTGTTTACATAGAAATTAAATTTTCGAAATCTCAAGTGCTATCCATCTTACACTGATATACATTCTTAAATTTTTAGTACATCACAAGTCAGACTCTCTTTATCTAAAGTCAAAATCATGTTTTAGGTCCCAGGGACTGGTAAATTGGCATATAAAGAATATATTAAAAACTATAAAGTTTGTTATATGAAGTACTTGTACATAAAGTTAAAGACGTGTTTTTAGTTGCTGGTGTTGGGTACATCACCTTATTTTATTTTTCTTGATTTCATTTACCAGAAGGGTTCTTTGTTCTTTTCTTCTTTTTTTATTCTGTGTTTGTTCTGACTGGTCGCTTTAGCTTGTTGTTGAGTCATTCATAGATTAATTATTTGTCTGAAAGATCAGGGAATTAAGGGGGTGGTATCCCCTTCGCACAGAGGGTCATTTCTATTTGTCCTTGGATTTAAAACCCCTCTTTTTAATTTCAACCGAAAAAGTATTTGATTTTTGTTTAGTTCTAATATGTTAAATATGTAAACGTTGTATCAATAAGCTTTTTCTTTGTTCTTTTACTCCATTTTTGACATATGGTGATTTCAGCAAGTCACAGTATGAAATTGTTAATAACTTACGAGAAAGAAATCTATGATGATCGGTCAAGGAGTTTCTGATCTTTCAACTGATGAGAAAATTTACTTGCCTTTTCTGCTGGACTATTTTTTGCTTTTGATATAAAAACTGACAATCTTGATTTGTATATCTTAAAAATAAAGGAAACCCATTTTTCTTCGTCAGTCGACGATATTATATATTATACGATATTATATATTATACGATATTATATATTATACGATATTAACTGAACTTAAACTTACAGTTTTTTTTTTACTTTGCTATGGTTCTTTGATGAACTGTGCTAACGTATTGTAAATTGAAAAAAGTGACAGTTGGGAGAAATGAATTGCAAACCTGATTTAAACATAATCAGAAAATCTATTAACTTAACAATTTTTAACAAAAAATTGATTTTAAGTTATGCTATTTTGGTTTAAAATAATGCACAATATAGGTCATGCGTCACATGGCGTAATGTTTGCTATCTCTAACAGCATCAAAGTAGGTGTGTATTCATTGTTTCTTTCAGTTTTGTTCTTTGATTTTTAGGACTGAATGTGAACATTTTTTTGAAAAAAAAATAAGTTGGCGAATCTACTTCATACAAACGAAAATTATGACAAAAATATGGAAGTTGATGGGTCCCTCCTTCACTGACATTTGGCTGTTAGCCCTCTTTTGGAAAATGAAAAATAATCTACTGTTTTTATGTTTCCACCCCCCTCCCCAAAAAAAAGAGAAAAAAAACTGGTCACCCTTCCCCTCCCCTTAAGAGCTGAGGGTAATGGGCAATTAGTCTTTGTGAATACTGAGTTGAAGCGACAGATTCAATAAGTTCTACATCTTTTTGCTTTGATCTTTGGAACCCCTATGCCTCCCCAAGAAAGAGATTTCTAACACGTTCGATTGGAAGTTAAACAGACTGCAACTAAAGTGGAATTTTGGTTTCATTCAAATATATGAAATCTTGCCGTCACATTTATGAAAAGGGTAGCATTTTTGAAAAAAATTAGTTGTTGCTTTAAAATTTTTCAATCAATCGATTACTATTTCAATTTATATTTATCCTGTAGGCCCGTGAAACGCTTCGAGTTATGCTAGAGATGCAAAAAAGACAGCGGATTGAAACAGCAGAGCGTTTTCAACGCCATCTAGATCAAGCCTTAGATGTACTCCAACAAGCAGCTCAAACCCTGCCAGATGAATCTCAGTTAGAGTTAATGAACAAACTTTTGATTCCCCAACAAGATACGCTTCGCGGTGAGGAGATTCCCAAGGATACTGATATCAGTGGTTGTAGTATTAAAGATAAACTTATGTGTGATATAATTGATGCTATGTAACTAAAGATGTCGATCATTTATGTTTTTACCTTGCTGTCGTTATTTCCCCTTAGTCTATTAATCTGAGACGATATTAGTGCCTCTAGCTCCCCGCGCTATTTCTTCACTGTCGTCATTACATGCTAAGTTTGTACTTTAAGTAGGCAATGAAAAGAAATTTCAATCTTAGTTTAGGAGTTATCAATTACTAAGATTTACGTGTATATTTTTTTCGTTTTGGTTCTATTGTTGAATGACAAACGTTAATTCCATAAGAGTCGGGAGACAAACATGAGCTAATCAAGATACGCCGGTGGTACTCCAATTACCATCTGTTGTTTCAACTAAAATTTATAAACTCATTCGGCTTGGTGTTGGTACTTCTGTATACGTTCCTGTGGGGAAAAATAAACACAGATATTCCAAGATCCCAAGAGTATCAATAACTGGCAAAACTAGGTTTTTTAGTATTTTAGCATTGGAAGAAGGAGGGGTGCTGAGGAAAAAAAGCAACAACACTAATTTTAATGCAGTTATTCATGACTTTATTAAGCAAGCTGGAAATTTCAAAGTAAATTAGTTAACTCGAGATTATTAATCTATTGCGAAATTTCTCTGTAAGTAATAGTTATTCAAAATTCTTTTATTATCTGGAACTATGTTTTGTAAAAATCAAATCTCCAAAGTAGGCCTAGATTATTCTGGAGAAAAAATAACAGTGCAAATCAGGAATAAAAATCCTTTTATTAGACAGTAAAAAAAAACCAATGATATAAATTCTGGATATTTCGATCACATACACAGCGACCGTCATCAGCACATAAAAATACCTATTTTGGAAAAATATTCGCAGGTTAAGTAGATTTAGCTGAACTAAAGCTGGTACTCCTGCTACTACTAAAACCTCACTGTAGCACCAAGCCGCCTGAGGTGAACAAAGCTACTCACACTCCCCCTTCATCCTAATCTGTTTAGTCTTCCTCTTTACACCTTCCCGAGAAGTTCTAATTCCCCTCAAATCCTTCCTTATGACCTCCTCCCACCATTTTTGGGGACGCCGTGCTTTTCTTTTTTCGCAGAACGTGACCTAGCCATCTCAACCTTTCTCTCAGGTCCGTATTTACCAATAGGCCAAGGAGTGCACAATGCCAGGAGGTAAAATGAACTATCACAGAGTGATTGTTTCTTAACAAAACCTTGACTAATGTGAATAATCGTCAAAGTGCCAGGTGCACTCAGCCGCCGTTTTGCCAATTCAAAGAAAAGTGACTTTAAAACAACACAGGGACTCTATGGCCCCTTATAAACTGTCAGATATCTCCCAAGAATGACAGCTGAGAGTTCGCAATCACATCTCTCTTTCACAGTGCTTCCACTATCCCCGAATTTTCGGGGATTTTACTGAAAATCTTTGAGTCCCCCCAAAAGGAGCGGCAAAAACTTTGGGCCTAGAAGCGTCAAAGCTTTAAATTTGGCCCATTTTTTCTCTCATTACAGCCCTAGAAAGCGGAATAGAATCACATTTTTATACAGCTTACTGTTTTAAAATACTGTCAGATAGACGGGTACCCAAAACAATCCGTAGACAAAGCCGCCTTGAGCACTCGAAACATTTTAAAAATCCTTCTTTTTGCTAACATTTTCATCTAGGACGTTCGAATCATCAGGATAATCTAAGTCTTGTAGAGTTTTGATGACAGAGTTAGGGAATGATTAACCCCTCCTACATTTTAAAGTGCCCGAAAAGAGAAATTTGAATTTGGAGCATGTTTCAAAGTATTTTAGGGCAAAATTGCAGATTAAGAACTTTTTACATTCATGACAACTAGTTAGGTTAGCCAAAAATGCTTAGCCAAAATTATGTCCTGGCACGGTATTTTGAAGCTCAAAACAACTACCTACAACGCTCTTAAAAACGCCAAACTTAAGGAGGCAGTAGTAATTTTCTTTTTTATCTTCTATGATTTGCGAATGAAGGATGACAGTAATCGTATATTTCCACATTGTCAACATGATACATATTCTGCGCATGACAGATTGTCCTTATTGGTCAACCGTAAAGGGCTAAACGTAAAGCGGGTCGTCCCCGAATGGGATAGGAGGATGTAAGGAAAGATTTAAGTTAAATGGGGACACCTTGAGAGGGTTTAAAAAGGGTGGCTTGAATAGATTGGAATGGAGGAGGAGCGTGTCTAGCTGTTTTGGGCTCAGGTGGTTTGGTACAGCAGTGAGTTGTTAGTAGTAGTAGTATTTTCTATGCTTACTGCATTCCCATAATTTGTGAATTCTCACAATCGACATGCCCTAGTCACTTATTTTTATGAAATCATAATAATCGTATACTCCCGCATTTAATTTGTTATTTGGGCAATATAGAATATGGGAGAAGTATCGTATTTTATTAGTTTGTAGCAGAGGGCAATTCCTAAAAACATGAAAATATGCTCCACCCTCTTATGAAGCTAATTTAGATAGCTTGACAAGTGACGTCCCAGTCCACTATGAGGATGGATTCATTCTCCAGTTGAGTCGAGTCCAGGAAAAAAAATAGGACATTCAGTTGGAGGTAGTTTATACTGCTTTAACGTTGCCATAACAGAAATTTTAAAATACTAACGCCAATTTCACTACAGCATTATTCAGTAAAGCTAAACAAACTTTAAAACCAGCTTTTCAATTAAGTTTAAGCTTTATTTATCAAAATTAGGATGATAATTGAAATCCAAAGGTAAAAGTTCAAAAATAAAATAAAAGTTAACAAAAGATGAAATCTATAACTAAAATAAATATAAATTATATCTTTTGGGTTTGTATGCTTCGCTTTAGGATTTTAAGTAGTGTTGTGATCCATTTTTTTGATTATTATTATATTTTTTTTTAGATAAACTTGTTTCCTTTCTTATCAGTTTCCCGTACTCTTTAAGCGTAGCTTGTGTGCACCTATTATGCTAAAGTCGAGTTAACCGTGGTAACTAGAGGGGAACACAAAAAGTACACTGTTTGGAACGCTAGTTCACTATAATGCTACACCAATAATTTGAGAAACAAATTTGAACTATAATAACTATCACAGTCCAGCCATCAATTTTTTGCGTATTAAGTACTTAAACTGTATAAAACACAAATTTTAAGAAAGGAAAACTGTATGTACACTTCAGCACTAGTACTTTACAATGGAACACAAATAGCATGAGAAACATAGTGGAAATGTAATAACTATCACAGTTTCACATCGATTCTTTGCGTATTTACTACTTGAGCTGGATAAAAAACAAATTTTAAGAGGGGTAAACCCTGTAATCTACACTAGTACACTACAAAATTAGTACACTGTAATAGAAAAATAATAGTATGAGAAACATGGTTAAACTGTAATAACCATCACGGTTTAGCCATCAATTTTTTGCATATTAACTACTTGAACTGTATAAAATTTTAAGAGGATAAAACTCAATAATGTACTCTATACTCTAGTACACAATAATGGAACCCAAATAGTATGAGAAACATAGTTAAACTGTAATAACTATACCAGTTTAGCCATCAATTTTTTGCATATTAACTACTTGAACTGTATAAAATTTTAAGAGGATAAAACTCAATAATGTACTCTATACTCTAGTACACAATAATGGAACCCAAATAGTATGAGAAACATAGTTAAACTGTAATAACTATACCAGTTTAGCCATCAATTTTTTGCATATTAACTACTTGAACTGTATAAAATTTTAAGAGGATAAAACTCAATAATGTACTCTATACTCTAGTACACAATAATGGAACCCAAATAGTATGAGAAACATAGTTAAACTGTAATAACTATAACAGTTTAGCCATCAATTTTTTGCATATTAACTACTTGAACTGTATACAATTTTAAGAGGATAAAACTCAATAATGTACTCTATACTCTAGTACACAATAATGGAACCCAAATAGTATGAGAAACATAGTTAAACTGTAATAACTATAACAGTTTAGCCATCAATTTTTGCGCGAAACCTTTTAAATATGTAATAAAAATATACGAATATAGAAGTTCGTTACGTAAGTTGATTTTTAAGTTACGTTTAATTACTATTAATAAAAACGTTCGTAAATAAAATTAAAAGTTCTAGTGGCCTTTTTAAGTAACCAAAAAAAATTAATATGCAAATTTTGTTTCTATTATTCACGTACGGTGAGCTAAAATCAAAACCTGCGTTAATTCAAAAATATTCAGAAATTAAATAAAAAAACAAACTTTTTTTTACTGAAAGTAAGGATCGACATTAAAATTTAAAACGAACAGAAATTATTCCGTATATGAAAGGGGCTGTCCCCTCCTCAATGCCCCGCTCTTTACAATAAAGTTTGACTCTTTCTCATAACTCTACTTTTTAAAATACTAAAAAAAACCTGTGTTGATTCAGAAATAAGAACACTTACAGAAAGTAAATTACTAATATGTTGACTCTTTTCATGTGCAGAAATAGCTGTTAGTCTATATAGTTTTATTTGGTTTTTATTATGGTTTTATTTTGTTTGCCATATTTTTTGATGAATTTTCACCCACCTTTCTTCTTCTTTTTCTTTTTTGATTTGGCACCCACAACTACTACTAAAACACTAAGAATATATATGTAAAACCTCTTCGCTTAAATTGGATTCCCAAGTTTTCCTGCTTTTATTGTTTTTTTTCCAGATGTATGTTGGTTGCTTAAGCTTCCAATTAACTAGCCGAAACCTTATTATTTCACTTTTATTTTTCTTGGTACATGGAACAGGGACGAATGGCAAAAACGAGACGTCTTGTTGTTTTAGCCAACGGCGCTGGACACAACTGAGTTGTGTCCATTAAAATGAAAATGAACTTGTGTATGTCCACACAACTGAAGTTATGTCCATTGTGTCCTATTAAAATTTATTTTAATAGGCAACGGAAAAAGCAGTGTCAATTTTCAAGTTTGTTGTATTCCGATCTTAGATAGTCGATGCATCGTCAATTCCCAAAAAATCCATGACGTTAGCATTTTAAAACCCCTATACAGAGAAAAATTTCATACTGTATGGTTACAGGGTTAAAATAAAGATAATTACATTATGCTCCCACTTAAAAGTGAGGATGACACTATAAAGAAACAGAAAAAAAGAAGAGAGAACTCTTGCTCTGTCATCTACGATAAAAGAGGGGAAAAGATCATCTTACACTAGGAAAACGCCAAAGCAAAACCAGAATAACAAAAAAAGTCCCAGTGATTTGTTAAGATTTAGTTTTTCGTTAATTTTGCTGAAAACAAAGAAAAATCCAAACAAAACCTGAGTTGACATGAGATGGCATGAATATAGGCATAGAGAACTTTAATTTTAACATCAGTAGTTGTATGTCGCTGAATCTGCCCCCCCCCCTTTATTTTTCAGGCTTTTCAAGTTAAAACATTTTGTCATAACATATTTTTTCTTACTATTTACAACACTATCTTGTCCAGGTATATTTGCTAGAGGACACTTTGGGGTCAATTTGCCCCTTAAAACTGCATATGTATCTGCATTTTTCCTGTAAGTTAATTTTCAAGGGGGAGGGATTTTGCACTCAAATTTCTGAACATGTGCTTGTTTTTGTTGACAACTAACTATTTTGTACCTTAACTTCGTAAATAACTAAACTGACCGCTCTTTAGACGTCAGCACGTCAGATTTTTATCGTCAGATTAGACGTTAGACGTCAGATTTGATCGTCAATACGGACATTACGGGAAACTGTTAGCGAGTCACTACTATACCTTTTTTTCTTATGGCAGCCTTAAATTCTGCACGAGTTACACTTTGCACAGCCTTAGATTCAGTCTTAGCATCAGAAGATGTAAAAACAGTAACTGTACCGAGCGCGACCTTGGGTAGGCCAGTGGCTACGAAACGCACTATTGTAGCAACTTCAAACAGAAGTGCAACATTTATTAGCCTGTCAAGAAGTCCTAATGTTCTAAACCAAGCCAAAAAGCAGAAACTGTGCACAGCACTGTTCACATGGCGAGTTCCAGGTGGATAGATGGTCGATAACAATGTCGTAACGGGTAAAACCTTGGATACAACTCTAGTATTAGAAGATATGAAAACAGAAATTGTACCAAACTCAACCCTGGATTCATCACTGGCTACGAAACATACTAGAAAAGCAACCCGGAACAAAAGTATAATGTTTATTAGCCCGATGTTTTAAACCAAGTGAACAAACGGAAATTATACACAGCAGTGTTCATACATCGGATTTCAGAAGGGCTGATGATCTATAGCGATAGGGTGAAGAGCACAACCTTGGACTCAACTATAATCA
>NC_088872.1:49394668-49417158 GCF_032884065.1 Artemia franciscana | reverse complement strand
AAGTTCTAGTGCCCTTTTAAAGTGACCGAAAAAATTGGAGGGCACCTATGCCCCCTCCCACGCTAATAATTTTTCCGAAGTCACAGGATCAAAATTCTGAGATGGCCATTTTATTCAGCATAGAAGATAAACCTTATACCTATGTCTTTGGGGACGACTTACTCCCTCACAGTCCCCATGGGAGGGGCTACAACTTACAAACTTTGACCAGTGCTTACATATAGTAATGGTTATTGGGAAGTGTACAGATGTTTTCAGGGGGATTTGTTGGTTGGGGGGAGGGGTTGAGAAGAGGGGGATATGCGGAAGAACTTTTCATGGAGGAATTTTTCATGGGGAAGAAAATTTCCCTGAAGGAAGAGCAGGATTTTCTAGCATTATTAAAAAAAAAAAAAAACGAAAAATTAAATATAAAAAAGTTTTTTCAACTGAAACTAAGGAGCAACATTAAAACTTAAAAAAAAACAGAAATTATTACGCATATGAGGTGTTCACCTCATCCTAATACCTCGCTCTTCACGCTGAAGTATTTTTAGTTATTTCAAATATTTATTCTACGGCCTTTGTGATTCAGGGGTCATTCTTAAGGAATTGCGACAAAATCTATGCTTTAGTATAAAGAGCGAGGTACTGACGGGGGTGGAGGGGGGGGGGGGGTGAATCCCCTCATATACGTAATAAAACATACGAATACAGAAGTTCGTTACGTAAGCTAATTCGTGAGTTACATATATCATTTACTAGTAACAACATTCGTAAAAAATTAAAAGCTCTAGTTGCCTTTTTAAGTAATCAAACTCATTCGATCGAATGAGTTAGCTCATTCGCTCATTTAGCCAAAAAAATAAATATCCAAATTTCATTTTAATTATTCATATGCAGAGAGCCAAAATCAAAACATGCATTGATTCAAAAACGTTCGGAAATTAAATATAAAAAAAACAAGTTTCTTCAACTGAAAGTAAGGAGCGACATTAAAACTTAAAACGAACAGAAATTACTACATATATAAAAGGGGCTGCTAAAGTTTTTTACTGTTTTAAAAGTAAAGTTGAGAGAAAGAGTCAAACTTTAGAGTAAAGAGCGGGGCGTTGAGGAGGGAGCAGCCCCTTTCATATACGAAGTAATTTCTGGCCGTTTTAAGTTTTAATGTCCCTCCTTACTTTCAGTTAAAAAACTTGTTTTTTTTCATTTGATTTCACTTCAGAGCCGTTTATTATGGCCAATAAAAAGAAGAAAAGCAGAAACAAACAATTAAAAAATTTAACAACTATTTGTTTTCTCCTCTGCATCAGCAAGTTTTTCCAGGAAAACTTCCAGGTTGACACGGTTTTTCATAAGGAACTTCCCATTTAAGTGAAAAACTGGAATTTCATAACGATAGAGTCCAAACCATTTTTCGTTTTCCGGTAATGTTATGTCAATCTTTTCGAGTTCAAATCGATGTTGGTATGGTCTTAAAATTTCTAAAGCCTCTTCACATAATAAGCATGGGTGTTTTGTGAACAGCTTAAGCTTGGGAAATGCTGCATTTCTTCTGAAACAGATAGAAAGACGGTATTAAATTTTGTTATTACAAATATTTTGCCCCTAATTCATTGTACTAGCTGAAGTTGGAAAACAACAACAAAGAAGTTTCCTCATTCAAAAGTGAAGATAAATTTAAAACGAACTTTGTAGGACGGAAGTTGGTCTCTGTCATAAACATTCCCTTCAATAAAACCTATTTTCAAAAATGGATTTTTTTTTCGCAATGCTTTGATAATGAATGTGCTTATTTAGCTGTAGTTGCTTTAATATGTTAGGTATAAGGTAAATAGAATATTTACAATTACTAGCCAGCTGAAGTTCCGTATTAGCGATATAGCAAAAGCAACAGTTCCTCAACTTCATCGAGTTCAAATTGAAGTTGCAATGGTCTTAAATTTCCTAAGCCGTCTTCAGACAATGGACATGGGTCTTTTATTAATAGCTTAAGCAGGGGGAAGTGCTACATTTCTTCTGAAACAGACAGATTCATAACGTAAAGTTTGTATTCATAACAATTCAACTCCTAATTGGTCGCATTAGATGAAGAAGAATATTCTTCTTTTTTCTTATATATATATATATATATATATATATATATATATATATATATATATATATATATATATATATATATATATATATATATATATATATATATATATATATATATATATATATAAGAAAAAAGAAGAATTATATATATATAGGTGTTGGGGTGGCGCTTCGCGCCACCCCAACAGCTAGTTGGTGGGGGCACTTCGCGCCCCCCCCCCCCCAAGCCCCCCCGCGCGCGTAAGTCGTTACGCGCCATATTAGTTACGCGCCATTGTAGTTGTGTCCCTATGTCCCACCTGTGAATATAGATAGATATATATATATATATATATATATATATATATATATATGTATATATATATATATATATATATATATATATATATATATATATATATATATATATATATATATATATATATATATATATATATATGTTTTTAACTACGTAAAACTTGCGAATATACAACATTCTTTGCTGTCCCATTGTCTGTGCATATAAATAGATTTTCAGGTTTACCGACTCTTGAACATGCAACATATAATGGTCCATGGGAAAACAATCCGTATTCAGGATCTAATATACCTCATGATTCTAATGATTGCCCTTGAGCTTTGTTGATGGTGATTGCTAATCGACCATTCCCTGAGTCGCCATCGTCATTTATATATCCCCCTGTGCACCCCGGCGTCCCCTTTGTAGTTATGTCCCTGTGTCCCGGTCGTCATTTATATTCCCTGTGTCCCGGTCGTCATTTGTGTCCCGGTGTTCCAGTCTGTGATTTCTCTTTGAGTGTCCCGGGCGTCATTTATATTCCTTGTGTCCCGGTGTCCCGGTCGTCATTTATATCCCCCTGTGCCCCCCGGCGTCCCCATTGTAGTTGTGTCCCTGTGTCCCGGTCGTCATTTATATTCCCTGTGTCCCGGTCGTCATTTGTATCCCGGTGTCCCGGTCTGTATATACATTCGTTTTTTAGTTTTGTTTTTCTCCTTTATTTTTTTCCTTTTTTCTTTTTTTCTTTTTTAGTTTATTTAGATTTTTAGATTTTTTAGTTTTTTTATTAGTTTTTAGTTTTTTTGTAGTTTTTTACCATTTTTTTAGTTTTTTTAGTTTTTTTTTTTTACTTATGTCCCTGTCGTCATTTATACTCCCTGTGTCCCGGTCGTCATTTGTGTCTCGGTGCTTGTTGATTGCTAATTTATATTATATTTATATTTATATTTTTTATATTTATTAATATTTTTTTAGTTTTCTTTTTCTCTTATTTTTCAGTTTTTTCCTTTTTTTTAGTTTTTTCTTTTTTAGTTTTTAGTTTTTTTTTGTTTTTTACCTTTTTTTAGTTTTTTAGTTTTTTAGCTTTTTTAGTTTTTTTATTAGTTTTTAGTTTTTTTTTAGTTTTTGCCTTTTTTTAGTTTTTTCAGTTTTTTTTAGTTTTTAGTTTTTTACCTTTTTTTTAGTTTTTTTTAGTTTTTTAGCTTTTTTAGTTTTTTTTCTTTTTAGTTTTTTTTGTAGTTTTTACCTTTTTTAGTTTTTTTTCTTCTTTTGTATTAGTGGGAAATAATTCAGACGTCATATGCGGACAAACACGACGTCACTCGACAGACAGACAGACAGACATAACCCACAAACAACTTATTTTTATATATATTTATTCATATTTTTTTAGTTTTCTTTTTCTCTTTTATTTTTCAGTTTTTTCCTTTTTTTTAGTTTTTTTCTTTTTTAGTTTTTAGTTTTTTTTAGTTTTTTACCTTTTTTTAGTTTTTTTTAGTTTTTTAGCTTTTTTAGTTTTTTTTTCTTTTTAGTTTTTTTTGTAGTTTTTACCTTTTTTAGTTTTTTTCTTCTTTTGTATTAGTGTGAAATAATTCAGACGTCATATGCGGACAAACATGACGTCACCTGATCCACAGATCCACACACAGACAACTTATTTATATATATATAGATATATATATATATATACATATATATATATATATATATATATATATATATATATATATATATATATATATATATATATATATATATATATATATATATATATACATATATATATATATATATATATATATATATATATATATATATATATATATATATATATATATATATATATATATCTATATATATAAAAATAAGTTGTCTGTGGATGGATGGATGGATGGATGTGTGGATGGATGTGTCAGGTGACGTCACCTGAAAAAACTGGATTAGGTGACGTCAAAACTGAAAAAACTAAAAAAAGGCAAAAACTACAAAAAAAACTAAAAACTAATAAAAAAAATAAAAAAGCTAAAAAACTAAAAAAACTATAAAGGTAAAAACCAATAAAAAACTAAAAAAAAAAACTGAAAAAACTAAAAAAAGGCAAAAACTACAAAAAAAAACTAAAAACTAATAAAAAAAGTAAAAAAGCTAAAAAACTAAAAAAACTAAAAAAACTAAAAAAAGGTAAAAAACTAAAAAAAATAAAAAATAAAAAAAAAACTAAAAAAAAGGAAAAAACTGAAAAATAAGCTAAAATAAAGGTAAAAACCAATAAAAAACTAAAAAAAAAGGAAAAAACTAATAAATGACGACACTCAAAGAGAAAGCGACCAGGACAAAAGGAATGTTCGATTAGCAATCAACAAAGCACCGGGACACAGGGAGTATAAATGACGACCAGGACATAAGTAAAAAAAAAAAACTATCTATATATATAAAAATAAGTTGTCTGTGGATCTGTGGATCGTGGATCAGGTGACGTCACCTGAAAAAACTGGATCAGGTGACGTCAAAACTGAAAAAACTAAAAAAAGGCAAAAACTACAAAAAAAACTAAAAACTAATAAAAAAGCTAAAAAACTAAAAAAACTAAAAAAAAGGCAAAAACTACAAAAAAACTAAAAACTAATAAAAAAAATAAAAAAGCTAAAAAACTAAAAAAACTAAAAAAAGGTAAAAAACTAAAAAAACTAAAAACTAAAAAAAAACTAAAAAAGGTAAAAACTAAAAGAACTAAAAAAGAAAAAAATAAATGACGACACTCAAAGAGAAAGCGACCAGGACAAAAGGAATGTTCGATTAGCAATCAACAAAGCACCGGGACACAGGGAGTATAAATGACGACCAAGACACAAGTAAAAAAAAAAATTAACAAAACTAAAAAGAAGGTAAAAACTACAAAAAAACTAAAAAGAAAAAAATAAAGGAGAAAAACAAAACTAAAAAACGAATGTATATACAGACCGGGACACCGGGATACAAATGATGACCGGGACCCGGGACACAGGGAATATAAATGACGACCGGGACACAGGACACAACCACAACGGGGGACACCGGGGGAAACAGGGGGATAACCTGACAATCTATTTATATGCAAAGACAATGGGACAGCAAAGAATGTTGTATATTCGCAAGTTTTACGTAGTTAAAACCATATATATATATATATCTATATTCACAGGTGGGACATAGGGACACAACTACAATGGCGCGTAACTATTATGGCGCGTAACGACTTACGCGCGCGGGGGGGCTTGGGGGGGGCGCGAAGCGCCCCCACCAACTAGGTGTTGGGGTGGCGCGAAGCGCCACCCCAACAGCTAGTATATATATATATATATATATGTATATATTAACCTTACCATGAGGAGATAGGCTACCCTCTAAAACCCTCACCAAATTTTTACTTTTGCTATACTAAAAACGCACTCCATTTGAAAATATTTGCGTTTCTCATAATGCTTCAAGAGTGAATGACCTCATTTAGGTGAATATGTAATGTAGTAAGGTTAATAGAGAGTTATGGTTTCTGGTGTAGGATTATTGTGTTTAAAACATAGGATTTTAGAAGAAAAAAAATCATTGTAGTTACAAAACAACATAATTTGACTCAGTTACTTTGTTTCCATCGGTGTAGTTGCTTTAATTTATATTTTTAGGATTCTATTAAGGTTTTTATAAAAATGTTTTATGTACGAATATATATATATATATATATATATATATATATATATATATATATATATATATATATATATATATATATATATATATATATATATATATATATATATATATATATATATATATATATATATATATATATATATATATATATATATATATATTATATATATATATATATTGTCACCCATTTCCATTGTTGTCACCCATTTCCCAACACACATAAAATGTAAATAAGAAATATTGAGGTCACAATAACTGTTTTCAAATGAAGAATTCTTAGCTTTGCAACGCTGTTTTCAAATGATATCATTTTTTTACAATCATAAAGGGGCTTATGCCAGATTTGTCTCTCACTCACTCGGACAATCTGTCTTGGCCTTTTCTATAATTAGCCATGGATTGATGCCTGCAACTACGTGATTTTAGTTATATATATATATATATATATATATATATATATATATATATATATATATATATATATATATATATATATAATATAAATATATATATATATATATATATATATATATATATATATATATATATATATATATATATATATATATATATATATATATACCCAACGCACATAAAACGTAAATAGGAAATTTTAGGTCACAATAAATGTTTTGAAATGAAAAATTCTTTAGCTTTGCAGCGCTTTGGAATCAATTCAATCCTAATCGACCGAATAGACTATTGACGGTGTATCATAGGTGCGACCAGGGAGAACTGGGTGAAACCCCCTAGTGAAAAAAAAACAACAAAAAAATACTTCACCCTGACACCCAGACACCAGTGTTTTTGCCCCTGCTATTTTGAATCTCTTTAAAATTAAGCCATTTAAATTTTATTGAATATATTTATACCTGTTAACACATTTAGAGTGCTCCAACTTATTATCATCACGGCAATTCACAAGAAAATTTTCTACTGCCTGGAAATTTTCAGTAAATTTGCTGCTGGCTTTTTTCTGGTATAGAAGTTGAAACTAATTTATAGGTTATTGCGTGAACTGATTTGAATTTCCAAGCCAAGAACACAAAAAAGAGGAGGAAAATAATCATAGTGGTTTTTCGTCTAAATAATTCCAGAGTTGTTATTAATTCTAAAATACTAATTGCAAAGACAAAAAGTTTTAGATTGTACTCCAAGAATTTTACGGCAGGATATAAGCCCTTAAGGTCCCCCTTTAGCAATAGTATTTACCTAAAAAATAGCTACTTACAGTTTTTCGATTGCTATTGTGGAAGCCCCGCCTCCACCATTGCATATGCTAGCGACACCAATCTCTCCAGACTTCAATGAATGTACTAGATTGGAAACGATTCTGGCCCCAGACATCCTGAAACAAAATTGTTCGCTTAAATATGACCAATAAAACCAGAGCATATTTAAAAGATGATTACTATAGAACTAAAAATCTGAATGAAAAACCTTTTGACGCATTTGTTCAACTAGTATTTAAAGAGCAAAATGGAAAAAAATAACAGGGAAACAAGAACAATAAAAAAATTCAAAAGGGCAATTTAGATGATGGAACGGGAGAACCGAAAAGAGTAAGTATTCCCTCCTCCAGTATTTTTTCCCCGCTTCTAAACTTTGAAAAGTCCATTTTTAGTATTTTCATTTAAAATGGATTTCTGCTTTCTACATTCACTGAAAAATTGAAATACAGATCGATTGCCCCCCAGCCTAGATTTTGAAAAATTCATTTTTGACCCCCTCTCCCCTAAATTTCTGGGATTTGACGCCATTGACATTATACGACGCCACTGTTACGTCTTAAACATCGAAAACAAGCAGAATTTGCTATTTACGTCTGTTACATCTTGGGCTAAAAAAAAGGGTTAGTTCTTAGCCTCGATGTATTTAATTATGCAAATAGAACAGCCACACGGTACCTAACCATATATATGATAGACGGTATCGACATTAGTCACTTGTCGTATGCTGATGATATTTTGTTGTTTTCTGACAAGTATCAAAACAGAATGCAATTAATATATTACATTCACATCTATGGGAGATAGGATTAGAGATAGAACATACTAAAATATAATTTCTAATGGAAAATAAAAAAATTATTCCCAGCGTCATTTTATTAGGGTAGAATTACTGAAAATTTTTAATAAAGAGTCTAAGGTCATTTTGATAACCAAACACTTGCTAAAATTTATAATTCAACTGTTTGCACTTCGTGTATATTTCATTGTTCCATTTTTGAAGATTTTGTGGAAAGTCTTCTCTTGTGGAATCTCTTTTGAAGGAGGTGTATCCGTGTGTACTTTTACCGGTTTTGTAAACATTTTCCTGGTATCCCACTATGGTTCCGGAATAGGTATATTATCCAAAAATGTAGAATATTTGATATAACTGTTAATACGGATCAGCAACACAATCGATTTCTTAGACGATCTAGAGAAAATAGAATCGATTTTCCCCTTAACTGTTGTGCTTGATAGATAAATAGTTTTGTCGCCATAGCTTAATTAAACTCAGGTATTTATTATGAGTGGTTATTTGTTATACAGGCTATTATGGGTGTTTTAGTGTTATGTATTATCGAGCTATTATCTGTTCATGACCTATTATGAATACTTTGAGCTATTTATTGTCGTCTTTTTCATCATAAGTGTTATTTTGTAGTTTTCAGTTTTCTTTTTGTTTATTTCTTATACTCCTCTGTGTACACTCATTTATGTATCGAGGGCATGTATGAATTATTGTCATCATTATATGGAATGGATGGCCGAAGAAAGCTCGGGAAGGGCTCATTTGATATCAAGTTCTGAGTTTTAATGCCATTTTTGAGTACAACCTCAGATAGGATCGTAATACAATTTAATTATTAATCAGAGTGGTTAATCAATCAACAACATTTACATCTGGGGGTGAAATAATAGTGGCACTGCCAGGGGTGAGGGCCAAAAAGGTGCAATTAGCCCTTTTTGACAGAAAAGCAGATGTGTTGCTCCCAGTAAAATCAGTGATAAACAAATTTTTCAATCTGTATGGCTAAACATAGACGCGTAAAATCAACAACCATCGAGTACATATTTCAGAGAGCCCATATGCCTTCCAGCGCCCTCCCCTTTTCATTTATAAATATAGACATATGTTAACCCTCTTGATACATGGTCATTCAGAGATTGCAGCTTTTGAGGCTAATATCATTCCCCCTTTCCTGCCCCGTAAAAAATATAGGACCTAGTTACCTAAACCCCAAATTTGGTGCGCAACAATGCAATCTGGCAATGCTGCATTAGTAACCAAAACTCTAAAAAATGGAATTTTGATACCAATAGCTACATCATAAAGAATCGCATTTTAATGCTAAGTTTAAATATATAAGTTTCATCAAGTTTAGTCTTACCCATCAAAAGTTACGAGCCTGAGAAATTTTGCCTTATTTTAGAAAATAGGAGGAAACACCCCCTAAAAGTCATAGAATTTTAACGAAAATCACACCATCAGATTCAGCTTATCAGAGAACCCTATCGTAGAAGTTTCAAGCTCCTATCTAGAAAAATGTGGAATGTTGTATTTTTTGCCAGAAGGAAGATCACGGATGCGTGTTTATTTGTTTTTTTTTTGGTTTTTTTTTTTTTTCCCAGGGGTGATCGTATCGACCCAGTGGTCCTAGAATCTTGCGAGAGGGCTCATTCTAACGGAAAAGAAAAGTTCTAGTGCCCTTTTTAAGTGACCAAAAAAATTGGAGGGCACCTAGGCCCCCTCCCACGCTAATTGTTTTCCCAAAGTCAAGGGATCAAAATTAGAGATAGCCATTTTATTCAGCGTAGTCGAAAAACCTTATAACTATGTCTTTGGGGACGATTTACTCCCCCAGAGTCCCCGTGGGAGGGGCTTCAAGTTACAAACTTTGACCAGTGCTTACATATAGTAATGCTTATTGGGAAGTGTACAGACGTTTTCATGGGGATTTTTTGGTTGGGGGAGGGGTTGACAAGAGGGGGATATGTTGGGGGAACTTTCCATCGAGTAATTTGTCATTGGGGAAGAAAATTTCCATGAAGGGAGCGCAGGATTTTCTAGCATTATTTAAAAAAAAAAAACAATGAAAAAATAGATATGAAAAGTTTTTTCAACTGGAAGTAAGGAGCAGCATTAAAACTTAAAACGAAAAGAAATTATAACGTATATGAGGGGCTCACCTCCTCCTAATACCTCGGTCTTACGCTAAAGTATTTTTAGTGATTTCAACTATTTATTTTACGGCTTTTGTGATTCAGGGGTCTTTCATAATGAATTGGGGACAAAATTTAATCTTTAGTGTAAAGAGCGAGTTACTGACGAGGGGGTGAACCCCTCATATATGTAATAAAAACATGAGATTAGAAAGTTCGTTACGTAAGCTAATTTATAAGTTAAGTTTATCTTTTACTAATAAAAACATTCGTAAAAAATTAAAATTTCTAGTTGCCTTTTTAAGTAACCAAAAAATCGCAGGGCAACTAGGCTTCCTCCACCGTTCCTTTTTTCTCAAAATCATTCGATTAAAACTATGAGAAAGCCATTTAGCCAAAAAAAATAAAATAAACTTGCAAATTTCGTGTTAATTATTCCTCTGCGGAGAGCCAAAATCAAAACATGCATTGGTTCAAAAACGTTCAGAAATTAAATAAAAAAACAAGTTTTTTTAGCTGAAAGTAAGGAGCGACATTAAAACTTAAAACGAACAGAAATTACTTTGTATATGAAAGGGGCTGCTTCCTCATCAACGCCCCGCTCTTTACGCTAAAGTTTTTTACTGTTTTAAAAAGCAGAGTTGAGAGAAAGAGTCAAACTTTAGCATAAAGAGCGGGGGGTTGATGAGGAAGCAGCCCCTTTCATATACGAAGTAATTTCTGTTCTGTTTTGAATTTAAACAAAAGGGAATAGGTGTGAGAAAAGTCAAAGTCATGGCCAATTGTAGAAAAAAGCCAAGACAGATTGTTCAATTAAGTGGGCAGCCCAGTCAAGGGTTAATTTTATCCCTTTGAGTGCCGTTGTTACTGTCTCCCATTTATGCTACACCTTTCCGTGCATGTGTGTCCCTTCACAAATGCCAAACTATAGTCGTACCTGTTGGAGGTTCTCGCTGGGGAACACACGCAGGTTGACTACGGGTTGACTTACTTGAAAATTTTCCTCGCATGGCTATCACCCGACAATGCTGAACTAGAGTCAACCCTCTCATGCTAATTCACGGTGGGTTGGGTTCAACCTGTTGGAGGTTCTCTCTCAGGTTAATTTACGGTCGAGGAAGGGGAAGCAGTATATTGACAAATTTGGCAATCTATTTACAACTGATTACCCCGCCAAAGAAATGAATATGAATGGAAATAACGAGTCGAATTCAAGGCCTACAAGGGCCTCCTGCAATCTGCCTCGACTCTAATGCAAGTGAACTTGCAATTATAAGCCAAGGGATTTGGCCAGGTTTTAATGTTGCTCCTTATTTTCAGCTAAAAAAACTTGTTTTTGTATTTAATCAAACAGTTCGTGGTAACGAACTGTAGTAAGGAGCGACCCGGCTCAATAGTAAACGAAACTCTAAAAAACGGAATTTTAATACTAAAAGATACATCAAAAGAATCGGAATTTTATGCTGATTTTAAATATATAAGTTTCATCAAATTTAGTCTTTGTTATCAAAAGTTACGAGCCTGAGAAAATTTGCCTTATTTTGGAAAATAGGGGGTAACACCCCCTAAAGGTCATAGGATCTTAACGAAAATTACACCATCGCATTCAGCGTTTCAGAGAACCCTATACACAAAATTTCAAGGTCAAATCTACAAAAATGTGGAATTTCGTATTTTTTGCCAGAAGACAAATCACGGGTGCGTGTTTATTTTTATTTTTTTTTTTTTCCCAGGGGTCATCGTATTGACCAAGTGGTCCTAGAGTGTTGCAAGAGGGCTCATTCTAACGGAAATGAGAAGTTCTAGTGCCCTTTTTAAGTGACCAAAAAAATTGGAGGGCACCTAGGCCCCCTCCCACGCTCATTTTTTTCCCAAAGTCAACGGATCAAAATTTTGAGATATCCATTTTGTTCCGCATAGTCGAAAACCATAATAACTATGTCTTTGGGGATGACTTACCCCCCACAGTCCCTGGGGGAGGGGCTGCAAGTTACAAACTTTGACCAATGTTTACATACAGTAATGGTTACTGGGAAGTATACCGATGTTATCAGGGGGATTTTTTTGGTTTGGGTGTGGGGTTCAGGGGAGGGGGCTATATGGGAGGATCTTTCCTTGGAGGAGTATTTCATGGGGGAAGAGAAATCAATGAAAAGGCGCAGGACTTTCTAGCGTTACTATAAAAAAAAACAATGAAAATATAAACATGAAAAAGTTTTTTTAATTGAAAGTAAGGAGAAGTATTAAAACTTAAAACGAACAGAGATTATTACGCATATGAAGAGTTCTAAAAATACTTCAGCATAAAGAGCGAGGTATTTAGGAGGAGATAAATACTTCGCTCTTTATGCTAAAATTTTTTTTAATAATTTCAACTATTTATTCTACGGCCTTTCTGATTCAGGGGTCATTCTTAAAGAATTGGGATAAAACGTAACGTAAGTTACGTAAGTTATGTACGTTTGTTACGCAAGTTAATTCTTAAGTTACGTTTTTTTTTACTAATAAAAACGTTCGTTAAAAATTAAAAGATCTAGTTGCCTTTTTGAGTAACCGAAAATTGGAAGGCAACTAGACCTCCTTCCCCACCCCTTATTTCTCAAAATCGTCTGATCAAAACTAAGAGAAAGCCATTTAGCCAAAAAAAGAATTAATATGCAAATTTCATTTTAGTAATTTATGTACGGAGAGCCAAAATCAGACATGCATTAATTCAAAAACTTTCAGAAATTAAATAAAAAAAACAAGTTTTTTTAAATGAAAGTAAGGAGTGACTTACTTAAAACGAACAGAAATTACTCCGTATATGAAAAAGGCTTTTTCTCCTCGACACCCCGCTCCTTGCGCTAAAGTTTGATTATTTCTCGCAACTCTACTTTTTAAAACAATAAAAAACTTTAGCGTAAAGAGCGGGGTGTCGAGGAGGAAAAGCCCCTTTCATATACGGAGTAATTTCTGTTCGTTTTAAGTTTTAATGTCGCTCCTTACTTTCATTTAAAAAAGCTTGTTTTTTTTTATTTAATTGCTTATCAAGGCTATATAGTTATTGAACATAATTTAGACTAGGAAACAAAGTGGTAACTAAAGTCTGCTTCTTGTACTTGGGCTCATGCGCCATGGTGCGTTCAGTTGATAAATGAGGGGTAAACTGCTTTCTTTGCTAGATTTTTTTTTTTCATTTCACCTAAAAGATGCATTACCTACCTCCGAAGAACCTGTTTGGTTATGGGTTCTTTAGTTATGTTATCGTTTGTCAAATGATTTAAGTATATTTTCCCATATATCTTGAAAACTTCCAAAAAAGTTATAAATGTTGATTTAAATGTATGTCACATCCATGGATTAGATCACTTCATTCCTCCCTGTTAAGATCAAAGCTCTTAACACGTAGAGAACTCAGAAGCAAAAAATGTCATTGAAGTTCTTTCGCTTAGTCAAGTTAAGGACAAGCAAGCATGTATGATCCAGATCAATGGACCCCAAAACGGACAAAAAAATACAATGGATAATAAGGTCTGAATAAAATCGAACCAAAAATACGATTCATAATCAATATCATCTTAAAATAAACAGAAAGTACCACAAGGAGTAAGGCTAGCACTACCTATGTTTTGTCAAGTCGAAATCATCGCTTACGCTTTCCTGGAAACAATTCCTATTTCGAGAAATATGTTTTTTTTTTTTTATAACATCCACAAAAAAGTAAGAAGATCAAGATAATAGCCAAGATAACTGAAAAGTACTAATGAAATGTAGATTGACAGTTTAATGGTTTAAAAACCTTGTGGCCATCCCAAATTAAATCATTACTAGAAAAAGTAGGAATGCCTTATTTATGAAATAATGGTCTTTGTTCTAGTGATATACCAACATCAAACAGTTCGTGGTAACGGAACTGTAGTAAGGAGCGACCCGGCTCAATAGTAACCAAAACTCTAAAAAATCGAGTTTTGATACCAATAGCTAGATCAAAAGAATTGCATTTTAATGCTGGTTTTAAATATATAAGTTTCATCAAGTTTAGTCTTACCCATCAAAAGTTACGAGCCTGAGAAAATTTGCGTAATTTTAGAAAATAGGGGGAAACACCCCTAAAAGTCATGGAATCTTAACGAAAATCACACCGTCAGATTCAGCGTATCAGAGAACCCTACTGTAGAAGTTTCGAGCTCCTATCTACAAAAATGTGAAATTTTGCATTTTTTGCCACAAGGCAGATCACGGATGCGTGTGTATTTTTTTTTTTTTTTTTTTTTTTTTTTTTTTTTTTTTTCCAGGGGTGATCGTATTGACCCAGCTGTCCTAGAGTGTTGCAAGAGGGCTCATTCTAACGGAAATGAAAAGTTCTAGTGCCCTTTTTAAGTGACCAAAAAAAATTGGAGGGCACCTACGCCCCCTCCCACGCTAATTATTTTCCCAAAGTCAATGGATCAAAATTCTGAGATAGCCATTTTATTCAGTGTAGTCGAAAAACCTTATAACTATATCTTTGGGGACGAATTACTCCCCCAAAGTCCCCGTGGGAGGGGCAACAAGTTACAAACTTTGACCTGTGCTTACATATAGTAATGGTTATTGGGAATATACAGGCGTTTTCAAGAGGATTTTTTTGGTTGGGGGGAGGAGTTGAGAAGAGAGGGATATGCTGGGGGAACTTTCCATCGAGAATTTGTCATGGGAGAAGAAAATTTCCATGAAGGGAGAGCAGGATTTACTAGCATTATTAAAAAAAAAAACAATTAAAAAATAAACGTGAAAAAGCTTTTTCAGCTGGAAGTAAGGAACAGCAATAAAACTTAAAACAAACAGAAATTATTACTCATATGAGGGGTTCACCTCCTTCTAATACCTCGCTCTTTACGTTAAAATATTTTTAGTAATTTCATCTATTTATTCTACGCCTTTTGCGATTCAGGGGTCATTCTTAATGAATTGGGATAAAATTTAAGCTTTAGTGTAAAGAGCGAGGTACTGACGATGGGGCGAATCCCTCATATATGTAATAAAAACATGAGAATATAAAAGTTCTTTACGTAAGCTAATTTATAAGTTACGTAAATCTTTTACCAATAAAAATTTTCGTAAAAAATTAAAAGTTCTAGTTGCTTTTTTAATTAACCAAAAAATCGGAGGGCAACTAGGCTTCGTCCCCTGCTCTTTTTTTCTCAAAATCATTCGATCAAAATTACGAGAAAGCTATTTAGCAAAAAAAAAAATATATACAATTTCGTTGTGATTATTCCTCTGCGGAGAGCCAAAATCAAAACATGCATTGATTCAAAAACGTTCAGAAATTAAATAAAAAAAAACAAGTCTTTTTAACTGGAAGTAAGGAGCGACATTAAAACTTAAAACGCACAGAAATCACTTCGTATATGAAAGAGGCTGCTACCTCATCAACGCCCCGCTCTTTACGCTAAATTTTTTTACTGTTTTAAAAAGAAGAATTGAGAGAAAGAGTCAAACTTTAGCGTAAAGAACGGGGCGTTGATGAGGTAGCAGCCTCTTTCATATGCGAAGTGATTTCTGTGCGTTTTAAGTTTTAATGTCGCTCCTTACTTCCAGTTAAAAAGACTTGTTTTTTTTTATTTAATATATGTTTAGGGACGACCAGGCCATCATATGGCAGCACAGTCTTTGCAACTCGCAATTCAAATAGATAGTCAATAGTTCGAAGTTTATTGGCGACCTCAGTTTCCTATGGCAAAATCCCTTTTGTTGTTAAAAAACCATTAGGACATTAAATTTCCATTGAAATAAGTTTTATCATGATATTCTGCGTTGCTTTGTGACAAATAAGCTACGTTTCAACTGTCGTCTTCTTTCGAGAACTCAGTTGCTCTACCAGATTGTTTATGCATAGCACTAGGTTTTCGAATAAATAATGATAACAAGAATAATAGGTATCAAAATAACAGGGATACGGGTGATTTCGGAATAAGTTTATTTCTTTTATTTTTATTTATTTACTTTATTATTTTTTTGGGAGGGGTTTAAGGAATGCTGGCAGTGATTGAGTATGTATAGTTTTTTAAAGGGTGATGTCTATCCATACAATTTATAAGCTTCGGGTTTGTTTGTTAACGTGTTTATTTCTTTTAACAAAACCCTTTTTTCTACAAAAAGTGACTCTTATTTTGGTTTTCTCATATAAATTCTATGTCACTTCCACATTCACAAAATGATACGAATTCCCGACAGCTCAGATCTAAAGGATTCTGTGCTAAAAAAAGCTTTACTCAAAATAAGAAAAATGTGACGTAGTTCTCTGTTTAGCTATTTTGGCTCATTTGAAATAATCTTAGTCGCTTGTCTAGCTCCATTATTTATTGTTCGTCGTTGGATTTTGGATGAGGGATTAGCTTTTAGAATTCGATTTCTTAGGTCCTTGTTGTTTTCATTTCGTTTAATTTTGATTTTATCTATACAGTTTTTTCCACATTCTTAGGTTTTTTAATTCTTCAAAGTGTTTTTTTTTGTTTCATTTTGATCTCCGCGTTGTGTTGTTCTTGTCTTTTTATTTCTATCTGGTCTGTATCATTCATATTTTCATCAGAAAATGTGAACTAATTCCTTGAGACCCTTTTTTAATATAGCCGAAGAAGGGAAACAGTTGTCCTCCCGAAATATCCGTTTTGTTTCACCCAGTGTTTCCGTTGGCCAAATAAAACCGCATTCTCGCTTTTCTTCTCTTTTGCTTTTTATTCTTGAAATGATTTTAGTTGAAATGAAATGAAAATAATTTCAAATGAAATGATTATGATTTTAGTGAAACTTAACAAGAACAAAACGTATATTTCTTTTCGGTAAGACTATATTGTGGAGAGGTAGCTTTTCTTCCAGCGATCTAAAAGTGTACATGAGGGAAAGACAAGCTGCGTTTTCCCACACAAAAAAGCATGGTTTTTACAACAATTATTTTATTTTTTATAGCTCGGAACACCTGAAGACAATTCATTTGCCTGGAATATTAAGCAGCAGTGAGGATGGATGAGCGTAAGCCTCTATAATAAGTAATTTTACAAATCTAGATTAGACAAATTTCGTTCTTATTGAATCGAACTCATTAAGGCCGCGCCGACATCCAGAAATTATACTCTCTGTTCAGTTCTTTTTCAATTGCGGCAAATCGACAAACACTCAAGGTTATCAGATTTCACTGCCGTCATTAAACTCAAGGGGTTTCTCACTGAAAATTATGATTAATGTATATTCATTCTTCGTAATTCGACAAATAAATAGGAATATTTATTCGGAAAAGAACTATTATTCGAGGAGAAAATTAGAGAAATTATTATTCCAGATTTTTTTTTGGAGGAGGGGGGTTCAACTCTTACGAAAGAAAAACCAGGAAAACACAGGAAAATTAAACATTTCGCTGAGAAAATTAAGCATTATACAAATTTAAGGTGGGTGAATCCCTCGCCTGCGTGTGTGCCTGTGGTCTGGTCATCATTATTTGCCAGGAGACGCGGTATAAAATTGTGGAAATTACAAATAAAAAGTACATATTTTCGGGTTTTACTTCATGCAGACCTATTTAGAAAAATATAATTTAAATAGTTGCTCGCAGCGAAGTGACAAATTTATTCATTTTATCAAAAAGTTCGTGGTAACGAACTGTACTAAGGAGCGACCCGGCTCAATAGTAACCAAAACTCTAAAAAACGGATTTTTGATACCAATAGCTACATGAACAAAATCGCATTTTAATGCTGACTTTAAATATATGAGATACCTATCTAAAATTACGAGTAAGAAAAATTGCCTTATTTTAGGAAAATAGAAGGAAACACCCAATAAAAGTAATAAAACCAAAATTACACCCATCCGAATCAGCCTATCAGGGAACCCTACCGTGGAAGTGTTAAGCTTCTATCAGCAAAAATATGGATTTTTTTTCAGGGGTGATTATATCGAACCAGTTGTCATAGAATGTTGCGAGCGGGCTCATTCCAAAGGAAATGAAGTTATATACAAGTGAATTATATATAAAAAAATGAAGGATATAGTACCCTTTTTAAGTGATCTAAAAAATTGGAGGGCACCTAGGCCTCTTCCCACGCTAATTATTTTTTCCACAGTCGCCCGATTAAAATTCTGAGATAGCCATTTTATTCAGCATAGTCGAAAAACCTTATAACTGTGTCTTTGGGGACGACTTATTCCACCAGAATCCCCGTGGAAGGGGCTACAAGTTACAAACTTTGATCAGTGTTTATACAGTAATGGTTATTGGGAAATGTACAGACGTTTTCAGGAGGATTTTTGGTTGGGGGGGGGGGTTGAGAACAGGGGGTTATGTTGGGGAACTTTCCATGGATGAATTTGTCATGGGGAAGAAAATTTCCATGAAGGGAGCGCAGGATTTTCTAGCCTTATTTCAAAATAGAACAATACAAAAATAAATATGAAACAGTTTTTTCAACTGAAAGTAAGGAGCAGCATTAAAATTTAACACTAACAGAATACAGAAGTTCGTTACGTAAGCTAACTCGTAAGTTACGTAGATCTTTTACTAGCAAAAACGTTCGTAAAATATTAAAAGTTCTAGTTGCCTTTTTAAGTAACCAAAACATTGGAGGCAACTAAGCCTCCTCCCCTGCTCCTTTTTTCTCAAAGTGATTCTATCAAAATTATGACAAAGCCATATAAATATGAAATTTCGTTTTAATTATTCATCTGTGGAGAGCCAAAATCAAAACATGCATTAGTTCAAAAACGTTCAGATATTAAATGAAAAAAAGACATGTTTTTAACTGAAAGCAAGGAGCAACATTAAAACTTAAAACGAATATAAATTACTTCGTATGTGAAAGGGGCTGCTTCCTCCTCAACGCCCGCTCTTTACGCTAAAGTTTTACTCTTTTTCTCTCAATTCTACTTTTAAAACAGTAAAAAACTTTAGCGTAAAGAGCGGGGCATTGAGGAGGGAGCAGCCCCTTTCATATACGAAGTGATTTCTGTTCGTTTAAGTTTTAATGTCGCTCCTTACTTTCAGTTAAAAAAACTTGTTCTTTTTATTTAGCTTATCCATACGGGTTCATTAAAAAATATTCTAAAGTTCGATTGTTGCTTGAGTATTTGTATATCTGAATTTGTATTCGGATAAGACTGTAATGACACATGATAACTACCCATACTAGCACAGTTGGATTTATATAAACGGTTCTCGTATCTCCATACTTCTTGGCAACCTTCCGTCGACAATTTCGGGTAACAGTGCCTCAAAATAAAATTTTTTTAGATTTGGCATCATTTTGTTAGACCAGAATTCACGGTCACGACCAATCTTTTCATAATATAATTCCTCTTCCCTAAAAATATTACAAAAGCATACCAAAATCAATGTCACAACATTCCAATTGCAATTGAATTTGGTACTAGTAGTCATGTGTTCTTTTCAGCTTTATTTCACTATTAACTTTCTTTCTAGACATGTATTTTTTTTAAGCGCTATCCCACTCTTCAAATGTAAGCCCTTTGCTGTCAACGGGCACTTCACCTCCAAAAGAGCCTTCTCACCCGAAGGAAAAATTGCTATACCGTCCGGACTGGCCCCTAGAAACCCGTATTCCTCGTGAATGAAAAGCCCAGCAGAGTTCACAATGCAACCCATTTTCTTTGCAAAAGCTGCAATAGCTACAGGCTCATACATCTGACCATGCTCCATTGCCTTTGTTTGGCGGTTTCTGGGATACAGCAGCTGCCGAACTAATGAGCCCACAGTCTTCAACCGCCTTTTACAAACAGCACCAGCTACGGAAGCTGTAATTCTGTTTTTTCTGTATTCTATCCAGCTATTATCGATAGAATTTTTCTGAAGCCTAGTGGCTTTTTCGATACTGAGGATATCTGTTGCAGTACATTGGAGACGAGTCAAAATATCTGTTTTTGCAATTTCGAGCGCACTGCAATCAAGATCCGGAGCAGTTGCGTTCGAGCCGTAGTTTTTGTCTGCTCCGGTTGGCTCCCTGATTTCTTTTGAAGGGAGTTTTGTGGAAGTATTAGTGAAAGGGCGCTTTTTAGCAGACAGTTTTTTACGTCGAGCAGTAGTCATGGCCCGCTGTTGTGCAAGTTTTTTCAACTGCCTACTGGTGTAGATCCTACAGTTCTCCGAAATATTTCAAGGCGAGCTGAGTGACCTTTCGTAAATCGGATTCCTGCTGCTTTAACACGGGTGGTATATCGCGCACTTTGGCTAACCATGATGTTTTTGCCACCTATAAGCCTTGCAACTATGCTCATAAAATATTCTGCCAGGTTGCTCGTGTGGTTTCCTATCAGTAGACGAGCCCTTCTGGTCAGCGTATCAAAGGCTGAATACACATGGCTGAGAAAGATGTTGCTAGGGGTGTCTTCAGGATTGACCTGTAGAACTTTCCCGGAGAACGAGCAGCGTGTAGGACAAAATCTATGGTTGCCACGGAAAAAATGTAGAGGAATTGCCTTCAGCGCACTGATGAGATCCTTCACGCTTTTCTTCTCTGTGGTGGCACATACAATTGCATTTCTGGCAAAATCACACATTTTCTTTATTATTGCGGCACTAAGAAATCTTCTGCATTCGGCATTTTCATACTGCTTCTTATATAGTCTGTTTTTCAAGCATTTGCACGCATGATTAGCACACTCAATTTTTTCTACATTTCTGCCATATGGTACCCTTGCTATAATTTCAGAATGGGTACTTGAATCGCCGTCGGCAACAAATCGAGTATATCTTAGATTGTGCATGGATGTTGCTATTCGGAATGCGTCAACTAATATATCTGACTCCATACCTGTACTGGGCCCCTGCCAGTTCATAAACATGTATGTTCAGGAACAGATCTATTAACTTGATGCCTGTATTTCACGCAAGTACAGCAATATTTGTTCCTAATTCCTAGATTTAAGAGTTTCTTCGAATAGAAACCTATCACCACTCCACAGCCTGAGAGTGCACGATATCTATTCCCATAACTTCGTGTACACCAGCTTCCATCAGCTATAACACATGTCTCTACAGCTCCATTTGGGTGAATTTTTCTCACCTGCTTCCAGTGCCATCCTTCGCTCGGTTTTCCCATTTTCGATAAGATAGTCATAGAGAACTTTTTCCAATTCTACGCAAATTTCTTTCTCAAATTTCGTAAAGACTTTTTGAGACGGGGTATTTATTCCAATGGTAGAGAAAAGTTCTTGAACCTGGGCGTGAGTCATTCCACCATTTATTGCACCAACCACTACCTCTTTGTTGACACTTACTGTTCCTGTTTCTGTTTTGTGTTTCTTTCTGATAGTATTCACACTATCAAAATCAGTCCTTTTCCGTTTTTTTGACTACGGTTTTCGTTGAGTCTTTTTTTTTAAAGCCTTCTAGGACCAAGGGGTTTTTCTGTGTGAATTGTGGCTTCCTCATTACATGATTCGCATTTGAAGATGAGTCTTGAGCGCAATCCAGCTCTATGTTCTTTAGAAAACATCATATTTGAAACCAAATTGATGTCTTGGCACCTGCAAATAAAATGCTAATTGGTTGTGAGGAAGTAAAATAGTAAAGTAGCGATTTTATTGTTTTGGTAGAAAGGAAAGTGCTATAGCTTCAAAAAGGATAGGTAGTATGTAGAGTAGTGAGCGATGTAGGGTTATTAAAATATGAAATAAAATATAAAATATAGCTAGAAATGGGCGAGAAGTGGAAATTATACGATCTAACCGAAAGTTTGTTGTATTTCATTGTCAGATTAAACCACCCAATTTTATTTATTATGTAACCAAGCCAAAAAACTGTCCTGGAACTACCAATCAGGAAAGCCAAGTATTTCAAAACTTTACAAAATCCTTTGGGGCATGGCCGGGAATTCCCTCTAAACAGACCCGTGTCGATTTACCAAATTCCAACGGAAATTACTAACCAAATTCCAAGAAAAATTAAGTCTCACTTGACTCCCTAAAATCAAATTCAAAGTAAAAATCCGTGCCCCAAATTCAGTTGCATCTCAACTATCATTTAAATTTTTATTCGAGTAATTCACAAAGTTCTTATCAGTAAGATTAAAAATACCAATATGCTTTTATGAGTTAGGAGGATCAAATTAGCTAGTTTATTTCTCAAATCCTTTAAAGCCTTTGCAGACATTCTTTCAGAACCTTTATCCGTACTTTTTAATGATTAGATAAAAAAACAAGTATTTAAATGAAAGTAAGGAGCAACATTAAAACTTAGAACGAACAGAAATTATCCCGTATATGAAAGAGGCTGTTTCCTCCTCAACGCCCCACTCTTTACGCTAAAGTTTGACTCTTTC